>NC_084551.2:53695000-53917500 GCF_033978685.3 Nerophis lumbriciformis | reverse complement strand
CGCGACCCGACCTCGGATAAGCGGAAGAAGATGGATGGATGGATGGATGGATTGCTTGCTTACGTGGGGGGATTCCGACTATTTTGGAGTGGTAGTAGTAGTCCATCCACAGAGATAGTTCTGCCACACAATACCTCAATGCTAACCAGGGGAATTTTGACAGTTAGGATTGCGCGTCAGCATCAAAACAGTTGTTTTTTCTCACTACGATTGTCATGATCCGTGGTCATGATCATGTTTTGTATTTTCTGTTAGTTTTAGACTCCTTTAGTTCCTGTTTGTGCACCTCTGAGTTTGTTTTGGTTGCCATGGTTGCTCATTGTGTTCACCTGTCTCTGATTGGTGTTCGGGACGCTCACCTGTTTCCTGAGCACTAATCAGAGGCATTATTTAAGCCTGCCTTTGCCGGTCAGTCAGCCTGGCGTCATTGTTTGCTTCATGCAACCTGCTACGTACATTTTGTTTGTTTCATGCCACAGTTGGTGAGTATTCCTTGTCCATAGTCCATGCTAAATAGTAGCATTAGCTTCGAGTGTGACTTGTTTTCTGTTTTTTTGTACTACTTTGATATTTTGAGGAATAAATCATGTTCCTACCTGCACGCTTTGTCCGGAGTGGTCCATGTCTGCATCCCGTGAGAACGAACCCCGTTGTAATCTGCGAAAACCCAGTCGTGACAACGATAGGGTTGTCCATAGTCCATGCTAAATAGTAGCATAAGCTTCGAGTGTGACTTGTTTTCCGTTTTTTTGTACTACTTTGATATTTTGAGAAATAAATCATGTTCCTACCTGCACGCTTTGTCCGGAGTGGTCCGTCTACATCCCGGGAGAACGAACCCCGCAGTAATCTGCGAAAACCCAGTCGTGACAACGATAGGGACGAAACCATCCTTGCCCAGTCACACCCTCCTGGTTTTGAAATATAAATATTTGAGGCTTTGGCATCAAGCCGTTGGACTAGATCTGACCAATCTAAGAACAAGTTAATGGTACCCACCTGTTCCCCAATTAGCCTGTTCACCTGTGGGGATGTTCCAAATAAGTGTTTGATGAGTATGCCTCAACTTTCTCAGTCTTTTTTTTGGCCACTTGTGCCAGCTTTTTTTTGGAAACATGTTGCAGGCATCAAATTCCAAATGAGCTAATGTTTGCAAAAAATAACAAAGTTTCTAAGTTCGAACATTAAATATCTTGTCTTTGCAGTCTATTCAATTGAATATAGGTTGAAACGGATTTGCAAATCATTGTATTCTGTTTTCATTTACCATTTATACAACGTGCAAACTTTACTGGTTTTGGGTTTTGTTTATACATACAGTATATATATATATTTATATATACTCTTTGACTAGGGGGCAGCATTGGGTTTAAAAAACTTTGCCGGGGGCCGAAAGCAGACTGCATGAAAAAGTAAATATACATCATCGGCGGTCACTCGAACGATCCTCCTGGTAGGGGTGTATCCCTTTATGGAGGATGCCTGTGCGGGACTTTGTTTTTTTACGTGGTGAGACTGGTGCACAGACAGTCACCACACAATCCTTGGCAGAAATCGGGTCAGGGTCCAGTGGTATGGAGTCCAAGACGACTGGGGACCTTTTTCTGCTGCAGCCTTCTTCCGCCTTCGCAGCCATTGTGGTAGTTCTGAAAATCTACCGTCTTCCGCCTGCTCCGTCGTTGAGGTCTTCAACGTATCCCTGGCTAGGGGGGCAGTCAGGTACTAGGCCTTTGCCAAGGGCCACCTGGGGTGACAGTAATAAATATATGTATATGTATATATATATATATATATATATATATATATATATATATATATATATATATATATATATATATATATCCATCCATCCATCCATCCATCTTCTTCCGCTTATCTGAGGTCGGGTCGCGGGGGCAGCAGCTTAAGCAGGGAAGCCCAGACTTCCCTCTCCCCAGGCACTTCGTCCAGCTCCTCCCGGGGGATCCCGAGGCGTTCCCAGGCCAGCCGGGAGAGATAGTCTTCCCAGCGTGTCCTGGGTCTTCCCCGTGGCCTCCTAGCGGTCGGACGTGCCCGAAACACCTTCCTAGGGAGGCGTTCGGGTGGCATCCTGACCAGATGCCCTAACCACCTCATCTGGCTCCTCTCGATGTGGAGGAGCTGCCCCCGGATGACAGAGCTTCTCACCCTATCTCTAAGGGAGAGCCCCAAACCCAAAGCTCATGACCATAGGTGAGGATGGGAACGTAGATCGACCGGTAAATCGAGAGCTTTGCCTTCCGGCTCAGCTCCTTCTTCACCACAACGGATCGATACAGCGTCCGCATTACTGAAGACGCCGCACCGATCCGCCTGTCGATCTCACGATCCACTCTTCCCCCACTCGTGAACAAGACTCTGAGGTACTTGAACTCCTCCACTTGGGGCAAGATCTCCTCCCCAACCCGGAGATGGCACTCCACCCTTTTCCGGGAGAGAACCATGGACTCTGACTTGGAGGTGCTGATTCTCATCCCAGTCGCTTCACACTCGGCTGCGAACCGATCCAGTGAGAGCTGAAGATCTTGGCCAGAGGAAGCCATCAGGACCACATAATCTGCAAATAGCAGAGACCTAATCCTGCAGCCACCAAACCAGATACCCTCAACGCCTTGACTGCGCCTAGAAATTCTGTCCATAAAGGTTATGAACAGAATCGGTGACAAAGGGCAGCCTTGGCGGAGTCCAACCCTCACTGGAAAGGGGTCCGACTTACTGCCGGCAATGTGCACCAAGCTCTGGCACTGATTATACAGGGAGCGAACTGCCACAATAAGACAGTCCTTTACCCCATACTCTCTGAGCACTCCCCACAGGACTTCCCGGGGTACACGGTCGAATGCCTTCTCCAAGTCCACAAAGCACATGTAGACTGGTTGGGCAAACTCCTATGCACCCTCAAGGACCCTGCCGAGAGTATAGAACTGGTCCACAGTTCCACGACCAGGACGAAAACCACACTGTTCCTCCTGAATCCGAGGTTCGACTATCCAGCGTAGCCTCCTATCCAGTACACCTGAATAGACCTTACCGGGAAGGCTGAGGAGTGTGATCTCACGATAGTTAGAAAACACCCTCCGGTTCCCCTTCTTAAAGAGAGGAACCACCACCCCGGTCTGTCAATCCAGAGGTACCGCCCCCGATGTCCACGCGATGTTGCAGAGTCTTGTCAACCAAGACAGCCCCACAACATCCAGAGCCCTAAGGAACTCCGGGCGGATCTCATCCACCCCCGGGGCCTTGCCACCGAGGAGCTTTTTAACTACCTCGGCATACCACATGGACACACGGAAAACTACAGATATTGGTATCAGTTTTCATTCCCAGGTATCGGTTCGAATGTGAACGATACCGGACAGATGTGACACGGTGTCTTCTGTCACAGATTCTTTAGAGTCTTTGTTGCTTTTTTTTCGAGCCGCAAACAGGCAAGCACAAAATAAAAGTAATAATAAATAAATAAATAAAAATAGTCCAGAGGGAATGTTTCCTCTTCAAGCAGCTGCTCTGTTCTCGTGTGTTTGGTATCATCCCACAGGCAAACCTTTTCAAATGTGCTGCTTGCATGCAGAGGGGTCTCGGGGGCCGCCACACTGCGGCAGGTGCCAGAAAGCCCATAAAACAAGGCACGCACAAAGACACACACACACTCACACACACACACACAATCACACACTCTGTTCCAGCCACTTTAATTGGGATTTAAGGCACTTGTCGCTCTCACAGCCATTAGCTAAAAATATCTAGGAGACCAGCGTCAAAGAACCGGGCCATGATCAGCTTTCATGTTCTGCTGGAACCGTATGAAAATTCCATATCACGGTTCCGTAGCACAATAATGACGGTATTGTTGAACGTGCTCAAAAGGTGAAAAATACATTTGTTGACAAACATGACACATTGTTAGAAAGCCCACTGTTTAATATGTTTATGCTTCACTGATGACACTATTTGGCCGGCGCCGTTTTGTCCAACTAGTCCTTGAACCCACCGTGGTTGGTTTAGAACTTTCTCCAATGCTGCCACGGAAAGACCTGTTTCATGCCACTCCTCCTTTGTCTCATTTTGTCCACCAAACCTTTTATGCTGTGCGTGAATGCACAACGGTGAGCTCTGTTGACGTTATTGACTTGCACGCAGTGCTAATAATCCATGCTAACATGCTACTTAGGCTGGATGTTTGTAGTGGTTAGAGTGTCCGCCCTGGGATCGGTAGGTCGCGAGTTCGAACCCGGGCCGAGTCATACCAAAGACTATAAAAATGGGAGCCGCTACCTCCCTGCTTGGCACTCAGCGTCAAGGGTTGGAATTGGGGGTTAAATCACCAAAAATGATTCCCGGGCGCTGCCACCGCTGCTGCTCACCCCTCCCCTCACCTCCAAGGGGGTGATCAAGGATAATTTCGCCACACCTAGTGTGTGTGTGACAATAATTGGTACTTCAACTTAAATTATTAAGCACCACTGATAGTCACACACACACACTAGGTGTGGCGAAATGCATGAGGGGAGCAGTGAGCAGCAGCGGTGGCCATGCATTTTTTTTGGTCAAAAGGGTCAAAAGTATACATACAGCAATGTTAATATTTGCTTACATGCCCCTTGGCAAGTTTCACTGCAATAAGGCGCTTTTGGTAGCCATCCACAAGCTTCTGCTTCAATTTTTGACCACTCCGCTTGACAAAATTGGTGTAGTTCAGCTAAATGTGTTGGTTTTCTGACATGGACTTGTTTCTTCAGCATTGTCCACACGTTTAAGTCAGGACTTTGGGAAGGCCATTCTAAAACCTTCATTCTAGCCTGATTTAGCCATTCCTTTCCCACTTTTGACGTGTGTTTAGGGTCATTGTCCTGTTGGAGCACCCAACTGCGCCCAAGACCCAACCTCCGGGCTGATGATTTTAGCTTGTCCTGAAGAATTTGGAGGTAATCCTCCTTTTTCCATTGTCCCATTTACTCTCTGTAAAGCACCAGTTCCATTGGCAGCAAAACAGTACAATACTACCACCACCATGCTTAACGGTAAGCATGGTGTTCCTGGGATTAAAGGCCTCACCTTTTCTCCTCCAAACATATTGCTGGGTATTGTGGCCAAACAGCTCAGTTTTTGTTCCATCTGACCACAGAACTTTCCTCCAGAAGGTCTGATATTTGTCCATGTGACTGTAAGTACACCTCTGTATAGCATTAAAATAAAACAAAAAAGAAAAAATCAACTTACAACAAAGAATAACTTTAATAACTCTATTCAAACTATAAAAAATTTTGACCGACTTGAACCTTTTGTTACTGATTTTTTTTTTTTTTTAAAAGATACACTCAATAAAAAAATTATAAATCAGCATCATTACAATTTATACAAAACTCTGACCTACAAAACAAAAACGATTAAAACAATTTGTGCTCACTTTTTTATTATCAAAATGAGGAAGTCAGGATTAATGACTACAGTCAGCACGTTTTGCAGTGCACAGCTTTTCAGTTTTTTAAGCATGATACTTCGGGTTCCCCCCCTAGCATGGAACCGTGAGCCCCCCCCTTTTAGCAGGGGATACTGCTAAAAGATACACACATTACATTCCTTTTCTTTCTTATTTTAAGGGATGGGGGTCAGCACTAGCCCCGACTCCCAGGGTCACAACCCTGCGTGGAGGGGCTAAGAGGTATGGGGGTGCGGGGGGGTAGTCGACTGATGGGAATTTCTGATTGGCTGGTCAGAGGAGCAGCCTGGGGGCCTGTGATACCGCGCACCTGCCAGCCCGTGTCTTTCACCAGCCCGGATCAGCCCGGATCAGTCCGGATCAGAACTTGAGTCGGACGGCTAAGCGTGGGATCATTCGGACACTAAAGCCTCCACCCCCCTCTCAATCATTTATTTGCTAATCCGGAAGTCGGAGCTGGAAAATTGACGTTGACACAACCCGCTTCACACCCGCTGACCTAGGTTTCCCCGCCAATTGCTGAAGGTTCGAGTTTGCATGACTAAGTTCATGATTTACCAGGTAACACTGAAGTGTGCAGCTGCTTCATGTGGACTCACGACCGGAGCTCGAGAATTTGACACATGGAAACTGACACCTAGTCACCCTCAGTTCAATTGTACGGCGGCATCCAAGCGGTTGACATTTAACTTCGAAACTTGGGACTAGAGTTGTATGGAGTATTGGTACTAATAAAGTACCGCGGTACTAATGAATTGAAGAAGGTACTGTACTGCATTTGAAAAAGTACTTCTTTTTTTTTGCATGCCATGACATTGCTGGTAATATGACCCCAGGTGCATGTGAGCCCACACACACACAGGGAGCACTTAGAAGCGGAAACAGTGTGGAGAAAGAAGAAGGCGGTGAAGCTATTGTTTTTCTCTGTGTGTGTGTTTTTGTAGTTCTTGTCCTGTGCCCTTATTTTGGTATTTTCGCTATTTCAATTTGTCCTGCCCAGCCACTCAGACAAATCATGTTGTTGATGTACATCAGGGGTGTCCAAAGTGTGGCCCGGGGGCCATTTGCAGCCCCGCAGCTCAAGTTTTTTTGGCCCGCGGCATGTTGTCGAAATAAAATCAGACAAAAAAACAACAGTAATGTAAGCATAATGATAAAATATGGTAGCTAATTTTAATACTAATAATTAATACGAAGCAGACATATTGTTGTGTCTGTAAATTTATGTCTGTTTTAGATTTTTTTTTTTTTACAAAATAAAATATCAAAACGGCCCCCGCATGCTTTGACTGTGGTCCAAGTTTAAAAAAAGCTCCAGATTTTCCCCAAATTCCCTAATATCATTTACTACTTTAACATTTCTTGCCCGATTTAAACAATTCTAACACCAACCAATTCATTTTCAAAAAAATCCCTCTTTTCCCAAAATTCCCCAAATTTCCAGGAAGTTCCCATTGAGTTGCATGGGACATTTTTCCAAGTTGCACAATTCCCACAATTTTCAACTAGAGATGTCCGATATTATCGGCCGATAAATGCTTAAAAATGTAGTATCGGAAATTATCGGTATCGGTTTCAAAAAGTAAAATTAATGACTTTTTAAAACACTGCTGTACGGAGCGGTACATATTCGGTAAAACATGGACGTAGGGAGCAGTCTCCTCTCTCCCCTATCCCACACACAACACAGGAGTTGCAGCACGACTGCAGCATGAGAGGTTTACTGGCGACGCTTGATGACCTCATCAAACCGCCGCGAGCGCAGCATAACAACAACAAGAGTGTTGTTGCCGGTGCTGTAGCCGTGGCTAACAAGCGAGCTTGCTCGGTGACTGACTAACGACACCATGTCTATGGTTTGGGATTATTTTAAAGTGTCTCTGACGGATAAAAAACTGGCAATTTGCAATGACTACAAAAAGTTGGTTATGCGAGGAGGAACCAAAACGTCTTCCTTTAAAATCTTCAAGAATCATAAGGAGATACACGATGAATACAAGCATAAGATGGATGAAAAGCAAACACCGAAAGCAGCTTGCAGTAAAAAGAGGTGCCCTGTCTCAACGCAGCATTTCAGAAGCTCTGGCTGACTGCTAGGCCACTTCAAACACTCACCACTAGCTTGCATAACATTTGTGTTACTCATACAAATACGTTAGAGCAGGGCAGATTGAGCCCAGTTTATAATTCCCTGTTATACAGTATGACAGGCAGTCTTGCACTAAAGGAGGACTATGTTATTGTTTACTTTATTACTCTAGTATACTCTGGACTGAAGCTGTGTGCCTTCATTGTTTTTGTAGCTGTTGTTTTGAGGCATGTATTAAAAAATGTAAGAAATAAAGTCAAAGTGTAGTATTTCCCATAGTTGTAGTGGGTATCAGGATTATCTCAGGGAGAGCATGTCCCAAATTCCAAGCTGCTGTTTTGAGGCATGTTAAAAAAAATAATGCACTTTGTGACTTCAATAATAAATATGGCAGTGCCATGTTGGCATTTTTTTCCATAATTTGAGTTGATTTATTTTGGAAAACCTTGTTACATTGTTTAATGCATCCAGCGGGGCATCACAACAAAATTAGGCATAATAATGTGTTAATTCCATGACTGTATATATCGGTATCGGTTGATATCGGAATCGGTAATTAAGAGTTGGACAATATCGGAATATCGGATATCGGCAAAAAAGTCATAATCGGACATCTCTATTTTCAACCCACTCAAACCATTCCAACATCAACACATTCCACTCCTCCTGGACATTCAAACTAACACTTTCCCAAGTTCCAAACCAAATTCCGTTTTTTCTGGAAATTCAAACTCTTCAACATTCAAACCATTTCAGCGTTCAAACGATTTCAACATTCAAACCATTTCTACCTTCATCCTACATTCCATTAGCATTTCAGTTCAGCGTAGGCTTTTCAACATTGAAACTATTTCAACATTCAAACTATTCTTACATTCTGTCAGCATTTCACTTCAACTTCAGCATTGAAGAATTCCCCCCGCAATTCCTTCAGGAATTGCCTCTTCTAGTTTATATTTGACTTTATTAAATGTTTGGGTAGAATTTTATTAAACGAAACATGTTTTCTTTTAAGTAGTTTAGAAATTGATCAGAGCTGTTTTTTCTCCTTTTTGGAGGAATTCGGTTGCTCATAGAACTGGCACCCAATGTTTCTAAAAAGGTATCGATTTCGACCTGAGTTCATATTTCGCTGGTTTTGTTGCATTTTTGTTGCTTTTCGCTTGATTGTAAAATATGTCGATGTAGAGGGGGGGTGACGTTCATATGTTGTAAATATTCAGTGTTTTATCCTTCATAGTTAATATTGTAAATGTGTGATTGTAAAATATGTCGGCGTAGGGGGGTGTGACATTCATATGTTGTCAATATTCAGTGTTTTATCCTTCATAGTTAATAGTGTAAATGTGTGATTGTAAAATATGTCGGTGTAGGGGGGGGGGGGGGGTGACATTCATATGTTGTCGATATTCAGTGTTTTATCCTTCATAGTTAATATTGTAAATGTGTGTAAATGTGTGATTGTAAAATATTTTGATGGAGAGGGGAGGTGATGTTCATATGTTGTCAATATTCATTGTTTTATCCTTCATAGTTAATATTGTAAATACCACATTTTTTATTGTCATGTACATTCTGGGTGTCTCATTCAGTAACAACAAAAAAAATATTTTTTTGCAAATATTAGCTCATTTGGAATTTGATGCCTGCAACATGTTTTTCAAAAAAGCTGGCACAAGCGGCAAAAAAGTTGAGGAATGCTCATCAAACACTTATTTGGAACATCCCACAGGTGAACATGGATAATTGGGAACAGGTGGGTGCCATGATTGGGTATAAAAGCAGCTTCCATGAAATGCTCAGTCATTCACAAACAAGGATGGGACGAGGGTCACCACTTTGTCAACAAATGCCTGAGCAAATTGTCGAACGGTTTAAGAACAACATTTCTCAACCATCTATTGCAAGGAATTTAAGGACTTCACCATCTAGGGTTCATAATATCGTCAAAAGGTTCAGAGAATCTGGAGAAATCACTGCACGTAACATTGAATGCCCGTGACCTTGAATCCCTCAGGCGGTACTGCATCAAAAAGCGCCATCAGTGTGTAAAGGATATCACCACATGGGCTCAGGAACACTTCAGAAAACCACTGCCAGTAACTACAGTTGGTCGCTACATCTGTAAGTGCAAGTTAAAACTCTACTATGCAACGCCAAAGCCATTTATCAACAACACCCAGAAACTTTGGTGCATTATTGCTCCATATTCAAATGAGTATTTGATGTTTTATGAATGCTAGCGTAAAGATCAATACAAACGTCTGATCCAGCATTCTGCCTGCCTCTAATACAATCAATCAATCATTCTGCTGACACTGACCTAAATTGACATTTGGGTTTTAAGAGTAAAAATGCAAACAGGATTCTTCCTCTGCCAGGATTTAACGTACTCAATAAAACCGTGTTAATAATAATGATAACGATACTGTAAATTTTCACAGCAAATGACTGTAAATTGAAAAAGGATACTACTGTTATTCTTATGGTAAAGCCTGAGCTGCCAGTTTTATTTTACAGTTTATTAAACGTTCTTTACTACTACTACTAATTACCGTAAATAGACTTTTATTTTTACAGCAAATTCTGGTGAATGAGCTGTTTTTTTGTTTTTTTTACTGTAAAATTTGCAGTTGCTTTCACAGTGCATTACTGTAAATTGAAAAACCGTACGGTAAAATTCTGGCAACTGAACTGTCCTTTTTTTAAATCTAATTATTTTTTGTTTTTACGGTACATTACTGCAAATGTGTAACAAAAACAGTACCACTTTTAATTTTACAGTAAAATCCTGGCGACTTTTTTTTTTGTTTTTTTTTTACTGTAAAACCTACGATTGTTGAGGAAAGAGGAAAGCAGTACCAATTTAAATATTTCAGGATAATCCTGAAAAATTAGCTTCCAGGTTTGTTTTTTAATAGCTGAATAAACACTCTTTGAGTCGGCTGTAAATTACTGTAAATAGAATAATGGTACCAATTTTTATTTTACAGTAAAATTCAGTTGAATGAGCTACCATTTTTTTTGTTTAATTCACGGTTGTTTTTACAGTGCCAGTTTTTTGTAAATTAAAAAATGACTTTATTTTTTACTGTAAAATCCTGTAAATGAGCTGTCAGTTTTTGTTCACTGTAACATTTACAGTTGTTTTTACAGTGCATTACTGTGAATTAAAAAAAAAAAAAAAAAACAATACCACTTTTATTTAACGTAAAAATTATGCATCTGAGCTGTCAGTTTTTTTATTACTGTAAAATCATGTAATTTTTACAGTGCATTACTGTAACACTTTTATATTGCACTGTACAATTCTGCCGACTACGCTGCCAGTTTTTTTTACTGTAAAACAGTGGATTACTGTAAATGGAAAAAACTACTTTATTTCTTACAGTAAAATCCTAAAAATGAGCTGTCAGTTTTTGTTTCCTGTAACATTTACAGTTGTTTTTACAGTGCATTACTGTAAATTGAAAAAACACCACCACTTTTATTTAACATAATAATTATGCATCTGACTTGTCAGGTTTATTATGTATTACTGTAAAATTTTCTTTTTTTTTTACAGTGAATTACTGTAAATTGATACCACTTTTAATTTTACAGTAAAATCCTGGCGACTGAGCCGCCAGTTTTTTTTTTTACTGTAAAACCTACAATTGTTGTTTTTACAGTGCATTGCTGTAACACTTTTTTATATTGCACAGTAAAATTCTGCCGATTAAGCCGCCAGTTTTTACTGTAAAATAGTCCATTACTGTAAATGGAAAAACTACTTTATTTCTTATTGTAAAATCCTGTAAATGAGCTGCCAGTTTTTGTTTCCTGTAACATTTGAAGTTGTTTTACAGTGCATTACTGTAAATTGATTTTTTTTTTTTAAATACCACTTTTATTTAACATAAAAATTATGCATCTGAGCTGTCAGTTTTTTTAATACTGTAAAACCATGGAATTTTTACAGTGCATTAGTGTAACACTTTTATATTGTACTCCACACTTTTATATTGTACTCCACAATTCTGGCGACAAAGCTGTCAGTTTTTTTACTGTAAAACAGTGGATTACTGTAAATGGGAAAAACAACTCTATTTACTCTGTAAAATCCTGTAAATGAGCTGTCAGTTTTTGTTTACTGTAACATTTACAGTTGTTTTCACAGTGCATTACTGTAAATTAAAGTAAAAACAATACCACTTTTACAGTTGTTTTTACATTACTGTAAATTGAAAAAAAAAAAAAAAACAATACCACTTTTATTGAACATAATCATGCATCTCCACTTTTATTGAACATAATCATGCATCTGACCGGTCAGGTTTTTTTGACTGTAAAATCTTGTCATGTTTACAGTACAAAACTGTAAATGTATACCACTTTTAATTTTACAGTAAAATCCTGGCGACTGAGCCGCCAGTTTTTTTTTTACTGCAAAACCTACAATTGTTGTTTTTACAGTGCATTACTGTAACACTTTTTTATATTGTTCGGTAAAATTCTGCCGATTAAGCTGCCAGTTTTTACTGTAAAATAGTGCATTACTGTAAATGTAAAAACAACTTTATTTCTTACTGTAAAATCCTGTAAATGAGCTGTCAGATTTTGTTAACTGTAACATTTACAGTTGTTTTTACAGTGCATTACTGTAAATTGAAAAAACAATACCACTTGTATTTAACATAATAATTATGCATCTGACTTGTCAGGTTTTGTATTACTGTAAAATTGTCATTTTTACAGTGAATTACTGTAAATTGATACCACTTTTAATTTTACAGTAAAATCCTGGCGACTGAGCTGCCAGTTTTGTTTTTTTACCGTAAAACCTACAATTGTTGTTTTTACAGTGCATTACTATAACACTTTTATATTGTACTGTACAATTCTGGCGACGAATCTGCCAGTTTTTTACTGTAAAACAGTGCATTACTGTAAATGGAAAAACAACTATTTCTTACTGTAAAATCCTACAAATGAGCTGCCAGTTTTTGTTAACTGTAACATTTACAGTTGTTTTTACAGTGCATTTCTGTAAATTGAAAAAAAAAATGGTAAACGTGTAATTTTTACAGTGAACTTTTAATTTTACAGTAAAATCCTGGCGATTGAGCTGCCAGTTGTTGGTTTTTTACTGTAAAACCTACAAGTATTGTTTTTACGGTGCATTACTGTAACACTTTTATATTGTAGGGTAAAATTCTGGCGACGAAGCTGCCAGTTTTTTACTGTAAAACAGTGCATTACTGTAAATGAAAAAACAACTATTTCTTACTGTAAAATCCTACAAATGAGCTGCCCGTTTTTGTTTACTGTAACATTTACAGTTGTTTTTACAGTGCATTACTGTAAACTGAAAATAACAACACCACTTTTATTTAACATAATAATTATGCATCTGACTTGTCAGGTTTTGTAATACTGTAAAAGTGTAATTTTTACAATGAATTACTGTAAATTGAAGAAGGATACTACTGTTATTCTTATGGTATGCCTGAGCTGCCAGTTTGTTTTTTACTGTAAAACCTACAAGTGTTGTTTTTACAGTGCATTACTGTAACACTTTTATATTGTACGGTAAAATTCTGGCGACGAAGCTGCCAGTTTTTTACTATAAAACAGTGCATTACTGTAAATGGAAAAACAACTTTATTTCTTACTGTAAAATCCTACAAATGAGCTGCCAGTTTTTGTTTACTGTAACATTTACAGTTGTTTTTACAGTGCATTACTGTAAAAGGGAAAAAAAAACCACGATACCACTTTTATTTAACGTAAAAAGTATGATGACTGAGCTGTCAGGTTTTTGTATTACTGTAAAATCTCATCATTTTACAGTAATTTACTGTAAATTGAAAAATGGTACTACTTTTGTTTTTACAGTAAAATTCTGGCGACAGAGCTGCCATACAGTAAACGGAATGTGTCCTTCGATAATCTGTGACACACACACACACACACACACACACACACACACACACACACACACACACACACACACACACACACACACACACACACAGATTCAGGATGGTCCCACTTGTGCAACATCTGCTTCTGATCGGACCTGCATGTCCACGTTTCGGTCACCCTGCCAATGAAGCGACTCTAACTTAGTCTCTGTCTTCCTACAGGCGACTCGACGGCATAAAGGACTAACACTAGACCAGACCCAAGCCTGATTCCGACCAGACTGGCCCTGGTTATGATCATCTGCAGTCTGGCTCTGGCTCTCAAAGGGTATTTTTCTTATGTTCCGTGTCAAGAAGTCGTAGTTATACTTCTATGTCAGCACTTTGTCCAAGGTCTGACCAGTGGTCTGTGTGTCCTTCCAGAAAGGGGGTAAGATGTTTGTGGAGTCTGTGGTTCGATGGGCAGCGTTGGGCATCCTGCTGCAGGCCGGACTGCAGGTGTCAGCAGAAAGTTGCCCTCCACGGTGCGTGTGTCCACACGAGGCGAAGGAAGTCATCTGCTCCGGCAAACATTTGAACACCATCCCGGAGGGTTTTTCCGGCGATGCAAGGCGTCTGGATTTGTCCTACAACAAGATCAGGACTGTAGGGCGCCGGCAGTTCTCTGGCCTCCCGCAACTTCAAGAACTCGACCTTAGCGATAATCTAATCTCTATGATTGAGGTGGATGCTTTCCAGGGACTACAGATCCTCAGGACACTTCGGATTAAAAACAATCGACTCAAGATCATTCCTGTCGGGGTTTTTTCTGGCCTGTCCAGTCTACGATTTTTGGATCTGAGCCAGAATGAGATTCTGGTCTTCCTAGACTACACATTCAAAGAGATGGTGAACCTGCAGACGCTTGAGGCTGATGAAAATGACTTGGTGTTCATCTCTCAGCGGGCTTTTGTGGGTTTGCATAGTCTGCAGGAACTTAACATAGATCGTAGTAATTTGACGTCTATTCCCACCGAGGCGTTGTCTCAGCTCCAGAGCCTGATGCGCCTTCGCATGCTCCGTCTCACCATTTCCACTCTGCCTAACAATGCTTTCCGTCGGCTGCATCGTCTACACACCCTGATCATGGTGAGTTGGCCAACTCTGGACACGATGGCGAGCAACAGCCTGATTGGACTCAATTTGACTGCTCTGGTCATTAGCAACTGCAACCTCAGTGCTGTGCCATACTCAGCTCTTCGTCCCCTGGTACACCTGCGCTTCCTAGACCTGTCCTATAACCCAATCACTGTTATTCAAAGTAACCTGTTGGGGGATCTCCTTAGACTCCAAGAGTTACATCTTGTCGGGGGGAACTTGCTACGTATAGAACCGGGGGCTTTCAGGGGCCTAACCTACTTTCGCATGCTTAATGTTTCATCCAATCACCTCACAACTTTAGAGGAGAGCACCTTGCACTCAGTGGGAAACCTTCAGGTGCTCAGACTGGATGGGAATCCCCTAGCTTGCGACTGCCGCCTGCTATGGGTGGTACGTCGGCGATTGCGCCTGAACTTTGACGGACACCAGCCCACGTGCTCTACCCCCGACACCGTGAGGCAGCGAGAATTCAGAGACTTTTCGGAAAAGGAGCTGCCGAGGCTGTTTACCTGCCGTCCTACCCGTATATTAGATCGTAGGCCGCAGGAGGCCAGGGTGGAGGAAGGCACCACTGTTCTGTTCTCCTGCAAGGCTGATGGTGATCCAGCTGCATCCATCACCTGGATCTCGTCCCACAAGAATAAAGTCTCTTCAACGGGAAGAATCAGGGTTTTGCCTAATGGTACTCTGGAAGTCCGGTATGCACAGGTCCATGACAGCGGCACCTATCAGTGCCTCGCCGGCAACGCTGCCGGCAACGACAGCCTGACAGTCGGCCTCTATGTAAAGGCGGTCGCTCGAAACCGAACTATCCCCTTCTTCACCGAGGAAGACTGGCTGGAGCCCCCGGTCCCCCAAGCTACCAATTCCTCGGCCGAAACGGCCAGGCCCTACCCTTTTGATGCCAAGACGCTGATCATCGCCACCACCATGGGCTTCTTGTCTTTCCTCAGCTCGGTGGCCATCTGCTTTGTCTTCATGTTCTTCTGGAGCCAGAGCAAAGGCCAAATCAAGCACACGGCCACCATTGACTTTGTTCCTCGCTCCTCCATGGGCGGGGGAGGAGACGGCGGGGACGGTGGCAGGTTCACCATGAAACTTATTTAAAGCCGACTAAGCAGTTTGGACCTTTAAGGACTCCTCTTTCGGAGTCAGCGAGTTGGGCTACTTACCACTCACCGTAACTCGCGCACTTCATACCGACATGCATTCTGGGTCCACCAAACCTTTTCAAGTGCTCGTCCCGCATTGCAGCGTCTTTATTGCCAACACAAGCCGTGGAGCTGAAGAGACCGTAGCAGTAAAACACGTTGAGTGGCGGCTTCCCGGGGACGTTTGCGAGTCGCACCAACGACTACCGGCTTAATGTACACAAGGAATGACACGTTTTGGTTTCTTTACCGCATGTATCACTTTTTTTATATCGCATGGAAATACTTCTTTCTTTTGTAGCTGCGCAACACGGGAGAATATGTGCCTCAGTAACGGAGAACATGCGGATCGTGTGAATATTTAGGTCAAGGACGTGGGTGAGTGCTGGCTTACTTCTGTCTCTCAGTTACTCCTGACGTGTGGACGCCGCTCAACTGTTTCTATTTTTTGGATTTTGCCAACTTCATTAGCCTACGCACATTTAAGGTGATTAAACGACGCTGTCTCAATCTGCCACGTGTGTTTCCTGCGTTCATGTCAGCTTACCCAATCGGAATTGAGGTCTAATCATCTTCAAATGAAATCTTCCGGCCAGATCATTCTTTTGTCAGAGGCAAAGAGCAGCAGCACGTATTCTTGCGTAACCAAAAGCACTTAATCTGTACTTTGTGTTTCGGAGCACACACAAAAATGGCCTCGTCGCAAGACGACAAAAGCCGCGGGGATTACATGAGCACCTGCGCACACGCACCAGAGTGTAGTTCTGGACCTTTCTATTCTCCTTCAAAGACACACACACACTCACACACACACACACAATCACACACTCTGTTCCAGCCACTTTAATTGGGATTTAAGGCACTTGTCGCTCTCACAGCCATTAGCTAAAAATATCTAGGAGACCAGCGTCAAAGAACCGGGCCATGATCAGCTTTCATGTTCTGCTGGAACCGTATGAAAATTCCATATCACGGTTCCGTAGCACAATAATGACGGTATTGTTGAACGTGCTCAAAAGGTGAAAAATACATTTGTTGACAAACATGACACATTGTTAGAAAGCCCACTGTTTAATATGTTTATGCTTCACTGATGACACTATTTGGCCGGCGCCGTTTTGTCCAACTAGTCCTTGAACCCACCGTGGTTGGTTTAGAACTTTCTCCAATGCTGCCACGGAAAGACCTGTTTCATGCCACTCCTCCTTTGTCTCATTTTGTCCACCAAACCTTTTATGCTGTGCGTGAATGCACAACGGTGAGCTCTGTTGACGTTATTGACTTGCACGCAGTGCTAATAATCCATGCTAACATGCTACTTAGGCTGGATGTTTGTAGTGGTTAGAGTGTCCGCCCTGGGATCGGTAGGTCGCGAGTTCGAACCCGGGCCGAGTCATACCAAAGACTATAAAAATGGGAGCCGCTACCTCCCTGCTTGGCACTCAGCGTCAAGGGTTGGAATTGGGGGTTAAATCACCAAAAATGATTCCCGGGCGCTGCCACCGCTGCTGCTCACCCCTCCCCTCACCTCCAAGGGGGTGATCAAGGATAATTTCGCCACACCTAGTGTGTGTGTGACAATAATTGGTACTTCAACTTAAATTATTAAGCACCACTGATAGTCACACACACACACTAGGTGTGGCGAAATGCATGAGGGGAGCAGTGAGCAGCAGCGGTGGCCATGCATTTTTTTTGGTCAAAAGGGTCAAAAGTATACATACAGCAATGTTAATATTTGCTTACATGCCCCTTGGCAAGTTTCACTGCAATAAGGCGCTTTTGGTAGCCATCCACAAGCTTCTGCTTCAATTTTTGACCACTCCGCTTGACAAAATTGGTGTAGTTCAGCTAAATGTGTTGGTTTTCTGACATGGACTTGTTTCTTCAGCATTGTCCACACGTTTAAGTCAGGACTTTGGGAAGGCCATTCTAAAACCTTCATTCTAGCCTGATTTAGCCATTCCTTTCCCACTTTTGACGTGTGTTTAGGGTCATTGTCCTGTTGGAGCACCCAACTGCGCCCAAGACCCAACCTCCGGGCTGATGATTTTAGCTTGTCCTGAAGAATTTGGAGGTAATCCTCCTTTTTCCATTGTCCCATTTACTCTCTGTAAAGCACCAGTTCCATTGGCAGCAAAACAGTACAATACTACCACCACCATGCTTAACGGTAAGCATGGTGTTCCTGGGATTAAAGGCCTCACCTTTTCTCCTCCAAACATATTGCTGGGTATTGTGGCCAAACAGCTCAGTTTTTGTTCCATCTGACCACAGAACTTTCCTCCAGAAGGTCTGATATTTGTCCATGTGACTGTAAGTACACCTCTGTATAGCATTAAAATAAAACAAAAAAGAAAAAATCAACTTACAACAAAGAATAACTTTAATAACTCTATTCAAACTATAAAAAATTTTGACCGACTTGAACCTTTTGTTACTGATTTTTTTTTTTTTTTAAAAGATACACTCAATAAAAAAATTATAAATCAGCATCATTACAATTTATACAAAACTCTGACCTACAAAACAAAAACGATTAAAACAATTTGTGCTCACTTTTTTATTATCAAAATGAGGAAGTCAGGATTAATGACTACAGTCAGCACGTTTTGCAGTGCACAGCTTTTCAGTTTTTTAAGCATGATACTTCGGGTTCCCCCCCTAGCATGGAACCGTGAGCCCCCCCCTTTTAGCAGGGGATACTGCTAAAAGATACACACATTACATTCCTTTTCTTTCTTATTTTAAGGGATGGGGGTCAGCACTAGCCCCGACTCCCAGGGTCACAACCCTGCGTGGAGGGGCTAAGAGGTATGGGGGTGCGGGGGGGTAGTCGACTGATGGGAATTTCTGATTGGCTGGTCAGAGGAGCAGCCTGGGGGCCTGTGATACCGCGCACCTGCCAGCCCGTGTCTTTCACCAGCCCGGATCAGCCCGGATCAGTCCGGATCAGAACTTGAGTCGGACGGCTAAGCGTGGGATCATTCGGACACTAAAGCCTCCACCCCCCTCTCAATCATTTATTTGCTAATCCGGAAGTCGGAGCTGGAAAATTGACGTTGACACAACCCGCTTCACACCCGCTGACCTAGGTTTCCCCGCCAATTGCTGAAGGTTCGAGTTTGCATGACTAAGTTCATGATTTACCAGGTAACACTGAAGTGTGCAGCTGCTTCATGTGGACTCACGACCGGAGCTCGAGAATTTGACACATGGAAACTGACACCTAGTCACCCTCAGTTCAATTGTACGGCGGCATCCAAGCGGTTGACATTTAACTTCGAAACTTGGGACTAGAGTTGTATGGAGTATTGGTACTAATAAAGTACCGCGGTACTAATGAATTGAAGAAGGTACTGTACTGCATTTGAAAAAGTACTTCTTTTTTTTTGCATGCCATGACATTGCTGGTAATATGACCCCAGGTGCATGTGAGCCCACACACACACAGGGAGCACTTAGAAGCGGAAACAGTGTGGAGAAAGAAGAAGGCGGTGAAGCTATTGTTTTTCTCTGTGTGTGTGTTTTTGTAGTTCTTGTCCTGTGCCCTTATTTTGGTATTTTCGCTATTTCAATTTGTCCTGCCCAGCCACTCAGACAAATCATGTTGTTGATGTACATCAGGGGTGTCCAAAGTGTGGCCCGGGGGCCATTTGCAGCCCCGCAGCTCAAGTTTTTTTGGCCCGCGGCATGTTGTCGAAATAAAATCAGACAAAAAAACAACAGTAATGTAAGCATAATGATAAAATATGGTAGCTAATTTTAATACTAATAATTAATACGAAGCAGACATATTGTTGTGTCTGTAAATTTATGTCTGTTTTAGATTTTTTTTTTTTTACAAAATAAAATATCAAAACGGCCCCCGCATGCTTTGACTGTGGTCCAAGTTTAAAAAAAGCTCCAGATTTTCCCCAAATTCCCTAATATCATTTACTACTTTAACATTTCTTGCCCGATTTAAACAATTCTAACACCAACCAATTCATTTTCAAAAAAATCCCTCTTTTCCCAAAATTCCCCAAATTTCCAGGAAGTTCCCATTGAGTTGCATGGGACATTTTTCCAAGTTGCACAATTCCCACAATTTTCAACTAGAGATGTCCGATATTATCGGCCGATAAATGCTTAAAAATGTAGTATCGGAAATTATCGGTATCGGTTTCAAAAAGTAAAATTAATGACTTTTTAAAACACTGCTGTACGGAGCGGTACATATTCGGTAAAACATGGACGTAGGGAGCAGTCTCCTCTCTCCCCTATCCCACACACAACACAGGAGTTGCAGCACGACTGCAGCATGAGAGGTTTACTGGCGACGCTTGATGACCTCATCAAACCGCCGCGAGCGCAGCATAACAACAACAAGAGTGTTGTTGCCGGTGCTGTAGCCGTGGCTAACAAGCGAGCTTGCTCGGTGACTGACTAACGACACCATGTCTATGGTTTGGGATTATTTTAAAGTGTCTCTGACGGATAAAAAACTGGCAATTTGCAATGACTACAAAAAGTTGGTTATGCGAGGAGGAACCAAAACGTCTTCCTTTAAAATCTTCAAGAATCATAAGGAGATACACGATGAATACAAGCATAAGATGGATGAAAAGCAAACACCGAAAGCAGCTTGCAGTAAAAAGAGGTGCCCTGTCTCAACGCAGCATTTCAGAAGCTCTGGCTGACTGCTAGGCCACTTCAAACACTCACCACTAGCTTGCATAACATTTGTGTTACTCATACAAATACGTTAGAGCAGGGCAGATTGAGCCCAGTTTATAATTCCCTGTTATACAGTATGACAGGCAGTCTTGCACTAAAGGAGGACTATGTTATTGTTTACTTTATTACTCTAGTATACTCTGGACTGAAGCTGTGTGCCTTCATTGTTTTTGTAGCTGTTGTTTTGAGGCATGTATTAAAAAATGTAAGAAATAAAGTCAAAGTGTAGTATTTCCCATAGTTGTAGTGGGTATCAGGATTATCTCAGGGAGAGCATGTCCCAAATTCCAAGCTGCTGTTTTGAGGCATGTTAAAAAAAATAATGCACTTTGTGACTTCAATAATAAATATGGCAGTGCCATGTTGGCATTTTTTTCCATAATTTGAGTTGATTTATTTTGGAAAACCTTGTTACATTGTTTAATGCATCCAGCGGGGCATCACAACAAAATTAGGCATAATAATGTGTTAATTCCATGACTGTATATATCGGTATCGGTTGATATCGGAATCGGTAATTAAGAGTTGGACAATATCGGAATATCGGATATCGGCAAAAAAGTCATAATCGGACATCTCTATTTTCAACCCACTCAAACCATTCCAACATCAACACATTCCACTCCTCCTGGACATTCAAACTAACACTTTCCCAAGTTCCAAACCAAATTCCGTTTTTTCTGGAAATTCAAACTCTTCAACATTCAAACCATTTCAGCGTTCAAACGATTTCAACATTCAAACCATTTCTACCTTCATCCTACATTCCATTAGCATTTCAGTTCAGCGTAGGCTTTTCAACATTGAAACTATTTCAACATTCAAACTATTCTTACATTCTGTCAGCATTTCACTTCAACTTCAGCATTGAAGAATTCCCCCCGCAATTCCTTCAGGAATTGCCTCTTCTAGTTTATATTTGACTTTATTAAATGTTTGGGTAGAATTTTATTAAACGAAACATGTTTTCTTTTAAGTAGTTTAGAAATTGATCAGAGCTGTTTTTTCTCCTTTTTGGAGGAATTCGGTTGCTCATAGAACTGGCACCCAATGTTTCTAAAAAGGTATCGATTTCGACCTGAGTTCATATTTCGCTGGTTTTGTTGCATTTTTGTTGCTTTTCGCTTGATTGTAAAATATGTCGATGTAGAGGGGGGGTGACGTTCATATGTTGTAAATATTCAGTGTTTTATCCTTCATAGTTAATATTGTAAATGTGTGATTGTAAAATATGTCGGCGTAGGGGGGTGTGACATTCATATGTTGTCAATATTCAGTGTTTTATCCTTCATAGTTAATAGTGTAAATGTGTGATTGTAAAATATGTCGGTGTAGGGGGGGGGGGGGGGGGGTGACATTCATATGTTGTCGATATTCAGTGTTTTATCCTTCATAGTTAATATTGTAAATGTGTGTAAATGTGTGATTGTAAAATATTTTGATGGAGAGGGGAGGTGATGTTCATATGTTGTCAATATTCATTGTTTTATCCTTCATAGTTAATATTGTAAATACCACATTTTTTATTGTCATGTACATTCTGGGTGTCTCATTCAGTAACAACAAAAAAAATATTTTTTTGCAAATATTAGCTCATTTGGAATTTGATGCCTGCAACATGTTTTTCAAAAAAGCTGGCACAAGCGGCAAAAAAGTTGAGGAATGCTCATCAAACACTTATTTGGAACATCCCACAGGTGAACATGGATAATTGGGAACAGGTGGGTGCCATGATTGGGTATAAAAGCAGCTTCCATGAAATGCTCAGTCATTCACAAACAAGGATGGGACGAGGGTCACCACTTTGTCAACAAATGCCTGAGCAAATTGTCGAACGGTTTAAGAACAACATTTCTCAACCATCTATTGCAAGGAATTTAAGGACTTCACCATCTAGGGTTCATAATATCGTCAAAAGGTTCAGAGAATCTGGAGAAATCACTGCACGTAACATTGAATGCCCGTGACCTTGAATCCCTCAGGCGGTACTGCATCAAAAAGCGCCATCAGTGTGTAAAGGATATCACCACATGGGCTCAGGAACACTTCAGAAAACCACTGCCAGTAACTACAGTTGGTCGCTACATCTGTAAGTGCAAGTTAAAACTCTACTATGCAACGCCAAAGCCATTTATCAACAACACCCAGAAACTTTGGTGCATTATTGCTCCATATTCAAATGAGTATTTGATGTTTTATGAATGCTAGCGTAAAGATCAATACAAACGTCTGATCCAGCATTCTGCCTGCCTCTAATACAATCAATCAATCATTCTGCTGACACTGACCTAAATTGACATTTGGGTTTTAAGAGTAAAAATGCAAACAGGATTCTTCCTCTGCCAGGATTTAACGTACTCAATAAAACCGTGTTAATAATAATGATAACGATACTGTAAATTTTCACAGCAAATGACTGTAAATTGAAAAAGGATACTACTGTTATTCTTATGGTAAAGCCTGAGCTGCCAGTTTTATTTTACAGTTTATTAAACGTTCTTTACTACTACTACTAATTACCGTAAATAGACTTTTATTTTTACAGCAAATTCTGGTGAATGAGCTGTTTTTTTGTTTTTTTTACTGTAAAATTTGCAGTTGCTTTCACAGTGCATTACTGTAAATTGAAAAACCGTACGGTAAAATTCTGGCAACTGAACTGTCCTTTTTTTAAATCTAATTATTTTTTGTTTTTACGGTACATTACTGCAAATGTGTAACAAAAACAGTACCACTTTTAATTTTACAGTAAAATCCTGGC
The DNA here is from genome assembly GCF_033978685.3 of Nerophis lumbriciformis. NCBI lineage: Eukaryota > Metazoa > Chordata > Actinopteri > Syngnathiformes > Syngnathidae > Nerophis > Nerophis lumbriciformis. Next base: position 53,894,276 of record NC_084551.2, on the reverse strand, counting down.
GACTTTTTTTTTTGTTTTTTTTTTACTGTAAAACCTACGATTGTTGAGGAAAGAGGAAAGCAGTACCAATTTAAATATTTCAGGATAATCCTGAAAAATTAGCTTCCAGGTTTGTTTTTTAATAGCTGAATAAACACTCTTTGAGTCGGCTGTAAATTACTGTAAATAGAATAATGGTACCAATTTTTATTTTACAGTAAAATTCAGTTGAATGAGCTACCATTTTTTTTGTTTAATTCACGGTTGTTTTTACAGTGCCAGTTTTTTGTAAATTAAAAAATGACTTTATTTTTTACTGTAAAATCCTGTAAATGAGCTGTCAGTTTTTGTTCACTGTAACATTTACAGTTGTTTTTACAGTGCATTACTGTGAATTAAAAAAAAAAAAAAAAAACAATACCACTTTTATTTAACGTAAAAATTATGCATCTGAGCTGTCAGTTTTTTTATTACTGTAAAATCATGTAATTTTTACAGTGCATTACTGTAACACTTTTATATTGCACTGTACAATTCTGCCGACTACGCTGCCAGTTTTTTTTACTGTAAAACAGTGGATTACTGTAAATGGAAAAAACTACTTTATTTCTTACAGTAAAATCCTAAAAATGAGCTGTCAGTTTTTGTTTCCTGTAACATTTACAGTTGTTTTTACAGTGCATTACTGTAAATTGAAAAAACACCACCACTTTTATTTAACATAATAATTATGCATCTGACTTGTCAGGTTTATTATGTATTACTGTAAAATTTTCTTTTTTTTTTACAGTGAATTACTGTAAATTGATACCACTTTTAATTTTACAGTAAAATCCTGGCGACTGAGCCGCCAGTTTTTTTTTTTACTGTAAAACCTACAATTGTTGTTTTTACAGTGCATTGCTGTAACACTTTTTTATATTGCACAGTAAAATTCTGCCGATTAAGCCGCCAGTTTTTACTGTAAAATAGTCCATTACTGTAAATGGAAAAACTACTTTATTTCTTATTGTAAAATCCTGTAAATGAGCTGCCAGTTTTTGTTTCCTGTAACATTTGAAGTTGTTTTACAGTGCATTACTGTAAATTGATTTTTTTTTTTTAAATACCACTTTTATTTAACATAAAAATTATGCATCTGAGCTGTCAGTTTTTTTAATACTGTAAAACCATGGAATTTTTACAGTGCATTAGTGTAACACTTTTATATTGTACTCCACACTTTTATATTGTACTCCACAATTCTGGCGACAAAGCTGTCAGTTTTTTTACTGTAAAACAGTGGATTACTGTAAATGGGAAAAACAACTCTATTTACTCTGTAAAATCCTGTAAATGAGCTGTCAGTTTTTGTTTACTGTAACATTTACAGTTGTTTTCACAGTGCATTACTGTAAATTAAAGTAAAAACAATACCACTTTTACAGTTGTTTTTACATTACTGTAAATTGAAAAAAAAAAAAAAAACAATACCACTTTTATTGAACATAATCATGCATCTCCACTTTTATTGAACATAATCATGCATCTGACCGGTCAGGTTTTTTTGACTGTAAAATCTTGTCATGTTTACAGTACAAAACTGTAAATGTATACCACTTTTAATTTTACAGTAAAATCCTGGCGACTGAGCCGCCAGTTTTTTTTTTACTGCAAAACCTACAATTGTTGTTTTTACAGTGCATTACTGTAACACTTTTTTATATTGTTCGGTAAAATTCTGCCGATTAAGCTGCCAGTTTTTACTGTAAAATAGTGCATTACTGTAAATGTAAAAACAACTTTATTTCTTACTGTAAAATCCTGTAAATGAGCTGTCAGATTTTGTTAACTGTAACATTTACAGTTGTTTTTACAGTGCATTACTGTAAATTGAAAAAACAATACCACTTGTATTTAACATAATAATTATGCATCTGACTTGTCAGGTTTTGTATTACTGTAAAATTGTCATTTTTACAGTGAATTACTGTAAATTGATACCACTTTTAATTTTACAGTAAAATCCTGGCGACTGAGCTGCCAGTTTTGTTTTTTTACCGTAAAACCTACAATTGTTGTTTTTACAGTGCATTACTATAACACTTTTATATTGTACTGTACAATTCTGGCGACGAATCTGCCAGTTTTTTACTGTAAAACAGTGCATTACTGTAAATGGAAAAACAACTATTTCTTACTGTAAAATCCTACAAATGAGCTGCCAGTTTTTGTTAACTGTAACATTTACAGTTGTTTTTACAGTGCATTTCTGTAAATTGAAAAAAAAAATGGTAAACGTGTAATTTTTACAGTGAACTTTTAATTTTACAGTAAAATCCTGGCGATTGAGCTGCCAGTTGTTGGTTTTTTACTGTAAAACCTACAAGTATTGTTTTTACGGTGCATTACTGTAACACTTTTATATTGTAGGGTAAAATTCTGGCGACGAAGCTGCCAGTTTTTTACTGTAAAACAGTGCATTACTGTAAATGAAAAAACAACTATTTCTTACTGTAAAATCCTACAAATGAGCTGCCCGTTTTTGTTTACTGTAACATTTACAGTTGTTTTTACAGTGCATTACTGTAAACTGAAAATAACAACACCACTTTTATTTAACATAATAATTATGCATCTGACTTGTCAGGTTTTGTAATACTGTAAAAGTGTAATTTTTACAATGAATTACTGTAAATTGAAGAAGGATACTACTGTTATTCTTATGGTATGCCTGAGCTGCCAGTTTGTTTTTTACTGTAAAACCTACAAGTGTTGTTTTTACAGTGCATTACTGTAACACTTTTATATTGTACGGTAAAATTCTGGCGACGAAGCTGCCAGTTTTTTACTATAAAACAGTGCATTACTGTAAATGGAAAAACAACTTTATTTCTTACTGTAAAATCCTACAAATGAGCTGCCAGTTTTTGTTTACTGTAACATTTACAGTTGTTTTTACAGTGCATTACTGTAAAAGGGAAAAAAAAACCACGATACCACTTTTATTTAACGTAAAAAGTATGATGACTGAGCTGTCAGGTTTTTGTATTACTGTAAAATCTCATCATTTTACAGTAATTTACTGTAAATTGAAAAATGGTACTACTTTTGTTTTTACAGTAAAATTCTGGCGACAGAGCTGCCATACAGTAAACGGAATGTGTCCTTCGATAATCTGTGACACACACACACACACACACACACACACACACACACACACACACACACACACACACACACACACACACACACACACACACAGATTCAGGATGGTCCCACTTGTGCAACATCTGCTTCTGATCGGACCTGCATGTCCACGTTTCGGTCACCCTGCCAATGAAGCGACTCTAACTTAGTCTCTGTCTTCCTACAGGCGACTCGACGGCATAAAGGACTAACACTAGACCAGACCCAAGCCTGATTCCGACCAGACTGGCCCTGGTTATGATCATCTGCAGTCTGGCTCTGGCTCTCAAAGGGTATTTTTCTTATGTTCCGTGTCAAGAAGTCGTAGTTATACTTCTATGTCAGCACTTTGTCCAAGGTCTGACCAGTGGTCTGTGTGTCCTTCCAGAAAGGGGGTAAGATGTTTGTGGAGTCTGTGGTTCGATGGGCAGCGTTGGGCATCCTGCTGCAGGCCGGACTGCAGGTGTCAGCAGAAAGTTGCCCTCCACGGTGCGTGTGTCCACACGAGGCGAAGGAAGTCATCTGCTCCGGCAAACATTTGAACACCATCCCGGAGGGTTTTTCCGGCGATGCAAGGCGTCTGGATTTGTCCTACAACAAGATCAGGACTGTAGGGCGCCGGCAGTTCTCTGGCCTCCCGCAACTTCAAGAACTCGACCTTAGCGATAATCTAATCTCTATGATTGAGGTGGATGCTTTCCAGGGACTACAGATCCTCAGGACACTTCGGATTAAAAACAATCGACTCAAGATCATTCCTGTCGGGGTTTTTTCTGGCCTGTCCAGTCTACGATTTTTGGATCTGAGCCAGAATGAGATTCTGGTCTTCCTAGACTACACATTCAAAGAGATGGTGAACCTGCAGACGCTTGAGGCTGATGAAAATGACTTGGTGTTCATCTCTCAGCGGGCTTTTGTGGGTTTGCATAGTCTGCAGGAACTTAACATAGATCGTAGTAATTTGACGTCTATTCCCACCGAGGCGTTGTCTCAGCTCCAGAGCCTGATGCGCCTTCGCATGCTCCGTCTCACCATTTCCACTCTGCCTAACAATGCTTTCCGTCGGCTGCATCGTCTACACACCCTGATCATGGTGAGTTGGCCAACTCTGGACACGATGGCGAGCAACAGCCTGATTGGACTCAATTTGACTGCTCTGGTCATTAGCAACTGCAACCTCAGTGCTGTGCCATACTCAGCTCTTCGTCCCCTGGTACACCTGCGCTTCCTAGACCTGTCCTATAACCCAATCACTGTTATTCAAAGTAACCTGTTGGGGGATCTCCTTAGACTCCAAGAGTTACATCTTGTCGGGGGGAACTTGCTACGTATAGAACCGGGGGCTTTCAGGGGCCTAACCTACTTTCGCATGCTTAATGTTTCATCCAATCACCTCACAACTTTAGAGGAGAGCACCTTGCACTCAGTGGGAAACCTTCAGGTGCTCAGACTGGATGGGAATCCCCTAGCTTGCGACTGCCGCCTGCTATGGGTGGTACGTCGGCGATTGCGCCTGAACTTTGACGGACACCAGCCCACGTGCTCTACCCCCGACACCGTGAGGCAGCGAGAATTCAGAGACTTTTCGGAAAAGGAGCTGCCGAGGCTGTTTACCTGCCGTCCTACCCGTATATTAGATCGTAGGCCGCAGGAGGCCAGGGTGGAGGAAGGCACCACTGTTCTGTTCTCCTGCAAGGCTGATGGTGATCCAGCTGCATCCATCACCTGGATCTCGTCCCACAAGAATAAAGTCTCTTCAACGGGAAGAATCAGGGTTTTGCCTAATGGTACTCTGGAAGTCCGGTATGCACAGGTCCATGACAGCGGCACCTATCAGTGCCTCGCCGGCAACGCTGCCGGCAACGACAGCCTGACAGTCGGCCTCTATGTAAAGGCGGTCGCTCGAAACCGAACTATCCCCTTCTTCACCGAGGAAGACTGGCTGGAGCCCCCGGTCCCCCAAGCTACCAATTCCTCGGCCGAAACGGCCAGGCCCTACCCTTTTGATGCCAAGACGCTGATCATCGCCACCACCATGGGCTTCTTGTCTTTCCTCAGCTCGGTGGCCATCTGCTTTGTCTTCATGTTCTTCTGGAGCCAGAGCAAAGGCCAAATCAAGCACACGGCCACCATTGACTTTGTTCCTCGCTCCTCCATGGGCGGGGGAGGAGACGGCGGGGACGGTGGCAGGTTCACCATGAAACTTATTTAAAGCCGACTAAGCAGTTTGGACCTTTAAGGACTCCTCTTTCGGAGTCAGCGAGTTGGGCTACTTACCACTCACCGTAACTCGCGCACTTCATACCGACATGCATTCTGGGTCCACCAAACCTTTTCAAGTGCTCGTCCCGCATTGCAGCGTCTTTATTGCCAACACAAGCCGTGGAGCTGAAGAGACCGTAGCAGTAAAACACGTTGAGTGGCGGCTTCCCGGGGACGTTTGCGAGTCGCACCAACGACTACCGGCTTAATGTACACAAGGAATGACACGTTTTGGTTTCTTTACCGCATGTATCACTTTTTTTATATCGCATGGAAATACTTCTTTCTTTTGTAGCTGCGCAACACGGGAGAATATGTGCCTCAGTAACGGAGAACATGCGGATCGTGTGAATATTTAGGTCAAGGACGTGGGTGAGTGCTGGCTTACTTCTGTCTCTCAGTTACTCCTGACGTGTGGACGCCGCTCAACTGTTTCTATTTTTTGGATTTTGCCAACTTCATTAGCCTACGCACATTTAAGGTGATTAAACGACGCTGTCTCAATCTGCCACGTGTGTTTCCTGCGTTCATGTCAGCTTACCCAATCGGAATTGAGGTCTAATCATCTTCAAATGAAATCTTCCGGCCAGATCATTCTTTTGTCAGAGGCAAAGAGCAGCAGCACGTATTCTTGCGTAACCAAAAGCACTTAATCTGTACTTTGTGTTTCGGAGCACACACAAAAATGGCCTCGTCGCAAGACGACAAAAGCCGCGGGGATTACATGAGCACCTGCGCACACGCACCAGAGTGTAGTTCTGGACCTTTCTATTCTCCTTCAGTTGGGAGCTATTATACATTAAAAACGTTCCTTACCTATCGGTACCTGGTTTTCTGATTCCGGGATCTGCATAATAGCATAGAATAGAATAAAAGTACCGTATTTTCCGGACTATAAGGCACACTTAAAATCATTTGGTTTTTCTCAAACCTCAACAGTGCACCTTATAACCCGGTGCACCTTCCATCCATCCATCCATCTTCTTCCGCTTATCCGAGGTCGGGTCGCGGGGGCAGCAGCCTAAGCAGGGAAGCCCAGACTTCCCTCTCCCCAGCCACTTCGTCCAGCTCCTCCCGGGGCATCCCGAGGCGTTCCCAGGCCAGCCGGGAGACATAGTCTTCCCAACGTGTCCTGGGTCTTCCCCGTGGCCTCCTACCGGTCGGACGTGCCCGAAACACCTCCCGAGGGAGGCGTTCGGGTGGCATCCTGACCAGAAGCCCGAACCACCTCATCTGGCTCCTCTTGATGTGGAGGAGCAGCGGCTTTACTTTGAGCTCCCCCCGGATGACAGAGCTTCTCACCCTATCTCTAAGGGAAAGCCCCGCCACCCGGCGGAGGAAACTCATTTCGGCCGCTTGTACCCTTGATCTTGTCCTTTCGGTCATGACCCAAAGCTCATGACCATAGGTGAGGATGGGAACGTAGATCGACTGGTAAATCGAGAGCTTTGCCTTCTGGCTCAGCTCCTTCTTCACCACAACGGATCGATACAGCGTCCGCATTACTGAAGACACCGCACCGATCCGCCTGTCGATCTCACGATCCACTCTTCCCTCACTCCTGAACAAGACTCCAAGGTACTTGAACTCCTCCACCTGGGGCAAGATCTCCTCCCCAAACCGGAGATGGCACTCCACCCTTTTCCGGGCGAGAACCATGGACTCGGATTTGGAGGTGCTGATTCCCATCCCAAGGCAAACTGGTCCTAGGTGAGGGATCAGACAAAGAGCAGCTCGAAGACCTCTATGAAGAACACTAACAAGGAACCCAGATTTCCCTCGCCCGGACGCGGGTCACCGGGGCCCCCCTCTGGAGCCTGGCCCGGAGGTGGGGCACGATGGCGAGCGCCTGGTGGCCGGGCCTGTCCCCATGGGGCCCGGCCGGGTACAGCCCGAAGAGGCAACGTGGGTCCCCCCTCCAATGGGCTCACCACCCATAGCAGGGGCCATAGAGGTCGGGTGCAGTGTGAGCTGGGCGGCAGCCGAAGGCAGGGCACTTGGCGGTCCGATCCTCGGCTACATAAGCTAGCTCCCGGTGCACCTAATGTAAGGAATATGTTTGGTTGAGCTTACCCGCCTCAAAGCTATTTTATTTGGTATATGGTGTAATGACAAGTGGGGCGGTATGGCGTAGTGCAAGTGTGCCAAACTCTGGCCCGCGGGCCAAAATTGGCCCGCCATGTAATTTCACTTGGCCCTTGAGGCGATATCAAATTAACACTAGAGCTGGCCCGCCGATTATATTCTCATACTTGCCAACCCTCACGGGAGACTCCCAAATTTCAGTGCCCCTCCCGAAAATCGTGACGTCCGCTTTTCATCCAGTCCAACGAGTGCTGGCCCAGTCACATATTATGTGCGGCTTCTGCACGCACACACAAGTGAATGCAAGGCATACTTGATCAAAAGCGATACAGGTCACACTGAGGGTGGCCGTGTAAACAACTTTAACACTGTTAGAAATATACGCCACGCTGTGAACCCACGCCAAACAAGAATGACAAACACATTTCGGGAGAACATCCCCACTGTAACGCAACATAAACACAATAACTCTACAAGGTGTGTTTGTGTGGGGGGACGGGGGGGGGGGGGGGTTTGATGGTAGCGGGGGTGTATTTTGTAGCGTCCCGGAAGAGTTAGTGCTGCAAAGGATTCTGGGTATTTGTTCTATTGTGTTTATGTTGTGTTACGGTGCAAATGTTCTCCCGAAATGTGTTTGTCATTCTTGTTTGGTGTGGGTTTACAGTGTGTGTGTGCGTACAGAAGCCGCACATATCTTGTGACTGGGCCGGCACGTTGTTAGAAGGGATGAAAAGCGGACGCAACGACAGCTCGTAGAGGATGTTGAAGGCAGTGCCTTTGAGGCACTCCCCCAAGACTGTGGTCCGTCTGGGTGGACTACGAGATATAATGACTGATGAACACCTTTGTTCGATAATGAAGGTTGCCTCAGCTCAAAGCCTGAGCCCCGATATTAATGAACTAGCATCCAAGAAAAGATGGCAGGTATCTGGCTTGGGCACATCAGATTAGATCAGTGTGTTGCAAACTGAGCAGTTTAAGCAGTTTATTCATTATTATTTTATTTTCAAATTTATTAGCCTGTGGAAAAAGTTAATGTTGATATTTACTTCAGAAGGCTGCAAATAGAAAAGAGGCATTCAATTGTTATTTAAATTGAATTTTATTTAAATATGCCATTGATATTTTTTAATTGTTATTATCATTATTTAAAACTCGATTTTGCATGTCACTATAAAGTTATATAAGCCTTGCTTGTTCAATATTCAATGCAAAACTTCTTTGGGTCCCTATTAACACACAAAAGTATCAAAAATTGGTACCGGCATCTATACCCTGGTTTCAGGAATTGGTATCGTATCAAATGTGACGGGTATCCATCTTTAAATTCAGGAGACATTTACAAAGGTGAGGCAAGGGATTTAATCATTTTGCAATGCAATCTGCTGAAAAGGATGGAAAGTGCCACTCTGCATCGCGACTGACGCGGTGGTCAAAGTTGGAATTGCCACAAAAAGCATTTCAAGCTATCCGACAGTGTACTGTGGATAGTGCGCACCCCCCAATTTGCAGAGGTGTGGACTCGAGTCACATGACTTGGACTCGAGTCAGACTCGAGTCATGAATTTGATGACTTTAGACTCGACTTGACAACATGTAAAGAGACTTGCAACTCGACTTAGACTTTAACATCAATGACTTGTGACTTCACTTGGACTTGAGCCTTTTGACTTGACATGACTTGACATGACTTGCCACTTTCCCCAAAATCCAAAGCTTAAAAAGTTATTTGGGAGCGCTCCGTATTTTTCATTTTCTTCGTCTGTGTCTCTCAACGTGTTATTCCTGTCAGCTGGTGTGTTGTCAGTACAACAGCCAATCAAATTAGATCTACGTTGTTTTCATCACGCAGCATTCATCCAATCAAATTGCAGTACAACCACCGAACAAGTTGTCAAACAACGCAACAATTATGCCAAAGTTGGTTTCGTTCGGGTATAAAAACTACGACTTGGTCAACAAAAAACGAATTGCCGTATGGAAATCACGCAGTTCGAATATTACAGACGGAGACGCAACAACGTTCAACATTTGAAGTTGCACAAAGAAGGGTAAGTTTTGAATGTAAGATAACGTTTATTGGCTAAGTAACGTGACTTTTATTTGCTGTGTAGTTAAATCAGTGAGGCTGCAAACTCACTGCTAACGTTATAACCATAGACATCTTATAAGTAGACGCAGCATGGAGCGCTACTGCCTACTGGCGCAGACGAGGCGCGGGGCCGCCATCTTGGAGTGGTGATCCGCTCCACTCAGTGCAATTCATTTGGCAGGAACAATGAACTGTCAGCGCATTTAATTCATTTTACCTCACTGTATACCACTGATTTTCACCCCCCTTTTTTGTCATACGTGTAGCTATGATAACAGACACATGTTTTGGCGTGTTTTAGTATTCATAGTTTGCTTAACAGTAATATAATATTCTTATATGCTATAAGTGACCAGACGTCCGAGATCAAAACTGGGATTATAATCCTAGAGAAGGGGAAAAAACGGTAAACTATTTTTAAGTTGAAGAAACAATATGATTAGGTTATATATACATGCGTATATCCTACATAAACAATGTATGAATACATTAGATATCTATATATCTTAGGGACCTATAGACTGTATCTCTGTTGCTGCAGCAGCAGAGAGTTTATTCTGTTTTGACACTTTGTATTGATATTTTCTATTACATTCTTCCCTTAAATGATAATATTTGCAGTGATTGTTTTATATGTATTATTTTATGTAAGTCGCTTTGGATAAAAGCGTCTGCCAAATACTTAAACATAAACACATATAAACACCTGAAAGTCTTCATATCAGCTAAAACCACCAATCTGTTTCACTGGATTCAGAATAAAACCAAATTCTGTTTTACCCAACAATGTTAGTATTTGAATATTGTTACTTGAAGATGTATTCCTGGTTACAATTATACTGTTAAGAAAGTATTGTCTTATACTTTGCCTAAAATGAGAATGCATCATAATCAGTGGCGGCTGGTGAATTTTGTTTTAGGTGGGGCTGAAAGTTTGTAAACCAAACCCCTGTAGGGGCGTCATCCTCCCCCAGAAGATTTCTTTGTGATTTTCACATACAAATATTGAAGATCTTTGATCCTTCTCAACTCTGTGGTAATATTATTTTCATAAGATACAACCAATAGTACGTTAATGTTAAATCTTACTTCTGAAAAGTAATCCCCCGATTCCTATTTTCAACAGTCCGCTCATTTGAGCAGGAAAACGCTGAACACCAGCCCGGCATCTTTGTTTTCTACCTGTCAACTGTCAGTTTAGGCTGCTCGCCGGCTCCTCATCACCACTTCAAGATGGCGGCCAAATTGCTCACGTCACAGCAACCTGCGTCTACTTATAAGATGTCTATGGTTACAACGTCATTGCAAACACGGCAATCTGTTGCGTCCACTGCAGTTTGCTACCTTATTCATACTTTTTGTCAAGTGATTTTTTTTTTAAGCAGGGTTGCATGAGGTACCTACACATAACGTTACGTTAGACAATGTATCACACACAGTAACGTAACGTTAGTCAATGTATCACACACAGTAACGTAACGTTAGTCAATGTATCACACACAGTAACATTACGTTAGTCAATGTATCACACACAGTAACATTACGTTAGTCAATGTATCACACACAGTAACGTAAAGTTAGACGGTGGTCAGCAGCACCGCGTATTTTAGCCACATACAAAAAGACAAACATAGTCAAATAAAGGTCAGTTAAAATGTATACTATATTAAGAATATGTGTACATATTGCATAGGGTCCTGACATCTAAAAAGTACAACTCTGTTCATTGTTATGTTCATATATTTGTTATGTTTTTCATGTGTACGCACACATAAACACACATACAGTATGAGATGAGATCAATGAGATAAGGTAAGAACAGGATAGAAACTGCTGTGGAACTAGTTACAATGCAATATGCCATTGAAATACAATGTTAACACTTTTGTGCAAATAAGTACAGTTGCACTTGTTTTTTTCAAATGTGTTTATTCTGTAAAGGAATGAGTTACATGTTTAAAATGACTGGTTAATAGTGCTATTTTGAAGTGCAATGTCAGCACTATCTTTTTCCCTGCAATTTCAAATGCACTTGTTTTAATAAATAAATACAGCATTTTAAAAGCATACACAATCTGTGTAAATATATTAGTCTGTGGTTAAACGACTTGAAAGGACTCGAAACTCAAAATGCAGGACTTGGGACTTGACTTGAGACTTTCCAGTCTTGACTTTGGACTTGACTCGGACTTGCTCTGTCTTGACTCGGGACTTGACTCGGACTTGAGGGCAAAGACTTGAGACTTACTTGTGACTTGCAAAGCAATGACTTGGTCCCACCTCTGCCAATTTGTCACGTTTCATGTGTCAGGTAAACCGTGACAAACGGGGCCATATGAATTTCCTTCAAGCTGGCATGAACTGGAAGTGAAGCGCCCAATACCGAATTTTTTTGTTATCGTTAAAAAAAATCATTAAAAATATTTACAATTTAAAAAGGAAAAAGATGAAAATATTCAAACACTGAAATAAAAACAATATGTCTCTGAAGAAGACAGAACGTTATTTAATATTTCTACTGCCAAGAAAGTATATTGTGCATCTATTTGTTTTATTGAATTGTCAAATAAAACTTTGAAAAACAATTTTGGTGAGTGTATAAGTACTTTTGAGTGCATTCAACAAATAATACTGTTACACGAGATATGACATTTTTATATCCTAAAACTCACTCATTGTCAGGTTATATTAAACAAGACAAGAAGCAAGGAATTAAACAGACAGAATTAAATTTGCCTGGACTGTACTCTTTGTACAGTTCCACCACTCTCTGACAAAAGATTGTGCGCCTCCTCTTTTATTTGGACTTTCCCTGAATACATGCCAACAGCTGTTTCTAAGGGAGGGGGGTCGTAAACAGCCATCGCCTTTGACTAAAACAGTTCAAAGAAAAGGTTGTAAAACAGTTCAAATAAAAAGTTGTAAACATCCGTTGCCCTCGGTCACAGAACAGTTCAAAGAAAAGGTGCCTTGAGGGGAGTCAGGTCCTGCTTCCTCTCCGCTTTGTAGATCTCGGGTCAAGACAAAATCTTTCTGTGGATTACAATACATTAAAGAAACAGAACACCTTCATGTTGCTTCCCATCCTACACAGTGGAGGTTTACAAGCCTTCTTCTAGGTAGGATCAAAGACAGCTTATGTCTTCTCGCCGGGAACTCATGGCAACACAAAGTTTTCTGATAACTTAGATACAATTATTCTGAAACTCATGCAAATATTATTGCTATTTCTGATAAAGTACAAAGCCGCGTATAGTTCTAACAAGGGTTGTACAGGACCGGTACTAATAAAATACAGTAGTACTAATGGATTAAAAATGGTACATTATGGTACTCGAAAAATACCGGTACTTTTTTTTTTTCATGCCCAATGTTGTGAGTCAACATCAGCACACACACAGACCACTTGCAAGCAGATACAGTGAGGAGACAGAAGAGGGAGAATGGACGTTTTTGGGCTTTAAAACTAACGAGAAAATTTGGCGCTATTGAAGTGAATTCTTTGACTCGTATTATGTTCAACATATGGTGAATGTTTATATTCAACTTGGAGAAAGCGAACCACCAGGTTTAAGTAAATAATGGTTGAGTCCATAATAACAATGAAGAAGCCTTAGTTGGACATTCGCATATGGACTGGCAATAAATTCAGACTTCAGAATGCAAAAGTGATAGCTCTATCCTGGAGGAGAGACTCCACGTCTATTTTCACATTCACTTCTAAGTTATGACATAGAGAGGTCTCCTTACATGGTCAGGTTGTACTCTCCTGAAGTAACACACACCCAGGCAGAGAAAGAAGGAATATAAGAAGGTGGTTCGGCTCCTCCAAGTTAGGAGTGCCTCATTTGTTTTTGACTTGACCTCCTCCAGGTACTGCAGTCCTGTATAATGACGCTCGCTTGTAATAAAGCAACATTTTGTTCAGCAAAGCGTCTCTGACGTCTCTTTTGATCCGGCCCTTCTGCCCGGGAGGGGTTGACAAGATCAGAAATACACCTCTCCATGTGGAGAGGAGTTGATGTTAAAATCCGCAGATTTTTTTTACTCTTTAGGTAATTTTTTTATTTTTTTAAATATTTAAATTCATAGGCAAATTAATTAATTGTTTATGAATTAATGATTGTTTTACCATTTTATTATGGTAAAAAACTGGCAGCTGAGTTGCCAAAATAAAATTAAACAGCAGTACTGCATTTCGATTTACAATAATACAGTATGTTGTAAAAATAATAATAACAAAAAAAAAACAGTAAAAGTCTGGCAACTTTTTTTTGTAAAAATCAGTGGTAAAATCCGCAGATTTTTTTTTACTCTTTACGTAATAATTTGTTTTTAAAATATTTAAATTCATAGGCAAATTAATTAATTGTTTATGAATTAATGAATTTTTTACCATTTTATTATTGTAAAAAATTGTCAGCTAAGTTGCCAAAATAAAATAAAACAGCGGTACTGTATTTCGATTTACAATAATATGTTGTAAAAATAATATTAATTAAAAAAAAACAGTAAAAGTCTAGCAACTTTTTTCTGCAAAAAACAGAGGTTAAAATCCGCAGATTTTTTTTACTCTTTACGTATTTTTTTATTTTTTTTAATATGTAAATTCATAGGCAAATTAATTAATTGTTTATGAATTAATGATTTTTTTAAACAATTTTATTATGGTAAAAAAACTGGCAGCTGAGTTGCCAAAATAAAATTAATCTGCGGTACTGTATTTCGATTTACAATAATATGTTGTAAAAATAATAATAACTAAAAAAAAAAAAGTAAAAGTCTGGCAACTTCTTTTTGTAAAAAAACAGTGGTAAAATCCGCAGATTTTTTTTACTCTTTACGTAATGATTTTTTTTTTTAATATTTAAATTCATAGGCAAATTAATTAATTGTTTATGAATTAATGAATGTTTTACCATATTGCCAAAATAAAATTAATCAGCGGTACTGTATTTCGATTTACAATAATATGTTGTAAAAATAATAATAATTTTTAAAAAAACGGTAAAATTCTGGCAACTTTTTTCTGTAAATAACAGAGGTTAAAATCCGCAGATTTTTTTTACTCTTTACGTAATTTTTTTATTTTTTTGAATATTTAAATTCATAGGCAAATTAATTAACTGTTTATGAATTAATGATTGTTTTACCATTTTATTATGGTAAAACACTGGCAGCTGAGTTGCCAAAATAAAATTAAACAGCGGCACTGCATTTCTATTTACAATAATATGTTGTAAAAATAATAATAATTTAAAAGAAAACAGTAAAAGTCTGGCAACTTTTTCTGTAAAAAACAGAGGTTAAAATCGACAAATATTTTTTACTCTTTACGTTATTTTTTATTTTTTTAAATATTTAAATTCATAGGCAAATTAAGTAATTGTTTATGAATTAATGATTTTTTTAACCATTTTATTATGGTAAAAAACTGGCAGCTGAGTTGCCAAAATAAAATTAAACAGCGGTACTGTATTTCGATTTACAATAATATGTTGTAAAAATAATAATAATTTTAAAAAATCTGGGAACTTTTTTTTGTAAAAAACAGTGGTAAAATCCCCAGATTTTTTTTTACTCTTTACGTAATAAATTGTTTTTTAAATATTTAAATTCATAGACAAATTAATTAATTGTTTATGAATTAATTAATTTTTTACCATTTTATTATTGTAAAAAACTGGCAGCTGAGTTGCCAAAAAAAAATTAAACAGCGGTATTCATAGGCAAATTAATTAATTGTTTACTGTTACATGCGGCCCTCTCATGATTTTTTTTTTTTTTTTTTACCATTTTATTATGGTTAAAAACTAAATAAAAAATTACGTAAATATTACAAAAAATCTGCGGATTTTAACCTCTGTTTTTTACAGAAAAAACTTGCCAGACTTTTACTGTTTTTTTTTAAATTATTATTATTTTTACAACATATTATTGTAAATCGAAATACAGTACCGCTGTTTAATTTTTATTTTATTGAGGTGTGGCCCTCAATGAAAACCAGTTTGACACCCCTGGTCTAGTGGGACAGGCCAAAAGTTAAGTCGGAGAAAATGCAGTCCTTGATAAATGATTTCATGTTTCTGTGCGGCCCCGGTAGCAAATGCTTCACGGACCGGTACCGGTCCCCAGACCGGTGGTTGGGGCCCACTGATGTAGACCACAAGGAAGTGTTTGACATGTAGAAAATAATCATAATATGACCTTTTTAAAGCCCACTAAGACGGATTGAGCGGACAGAGAGTTGCTGGGCATAACCCAGAAAAAGGAAAAAAACACATGATCACGTGTGGGAGCGCAGATTTAAACCCTTTTGGATTACCTCTGCATGTCTCAATCTGTTATATAGGTCTGTCTGGCAGCCCCACATGATCTATTTTCATACTTCCTCTCGGTCCCATTGGACCCCACGCCCGGGGGGTGGATTAAAGGGGCCTCGGGAAGCCCCGCGCCCCCCTGCGGCGGGCACGCACATGACGTTACGGCATGCGCGTGCCCCTGTCAGGTGGTTCTCAGGCTTCTCTACGGCACGATGACCCAAAATACAAACCCCGTTTCCATATGAGTTGGGAAATTGTGTTCGATGTAAATATAAACGGAATACAAAGATTTGCAAATCATTTTCAAGCCATATTCAATTGAATATGCTACAAAGACAACATATTTGATGTTCAAACTCATAAACTTTTTTTTTTTTTGGCAAATAATAATTAACTTATAATTTCATGGCTGCAACACGTGCCAAAGTAGTTGGGAAAGGGCATGTTCACCACTGTGTTACATGGCCTTTCCTTTTAACAACACTCAGTAAACGTTTGGGAACTGAGGAGACACATTTTTGAAGCTTCTCAGGTGGAATTCTTTCCCATTCTTGCTTGATGTACAGCTTAAGTTGTTCAACAGTCCGGGGGTCTCCATTGTGCTATTTTAGGCTTCACACATTTTCAATGGGAGACAGGTCTGGACTACAGGCAGGCCAGTCTAGTACACGCACTCTTTTACTATGAAGCCACGTTGATGTAACACGTGGCTTGGCATTGTCTTGCTGAAATAAGCAGGGGCGTCCATGGTAACGTTGCTTGGATGGCAACATATGTTGCTCCAAAACCTGTATGTACCTTTCAGCATTAATGGTGCCTTCACAGATGTGTAAGTTACCCATGTCTTGGGCACTAATACACCCCCATACCATCACACATGCTGGCTTTTACACTTTGCACCTAGGACAATCCGGATGGTTCTTTTCCTCTTTAGTCCGGAGGACACGACGTCCACTTTTTCCAAAAACTATTTGAAATGTGGACTCGTCAGACCACAGAACACTTTTCCACTTTGTATCAGTCCATCTTAGATGAGCTCAGGCCCAGCAAAGCCGACGGCGTTTCTAGGTGTTGTTGATAAACGGTTTTCGCCTTGCATAGGAGAGTTTTAACTTGCACTTACAGATGTAGCGACCAACTGTGGTTACTGACAGTGGGTTTCTGAAGTGTTCCTGAGCCCATGTGGTGATATCCTTTACACACTGATGTCGCTTGTTGATGCAGTACAGCCTGAGGGATGGAAGGTCACAGGCTTAGCTGCTTACGTGCAGTGATTTCTCCAGATTCTCTGAACCCTTTGATGATATTACGGAGCGTAGATGGTGAAATCCGTAAACACTGAATAGGTAAGGAACACCGCCTTGTGGTAAACGTGACATTTCAACTTAACAGACCATCTTCAAGTTGAGTCACTTAAAATATAATAAAAATTAAATTAAATTGAATGGAGAAAAAAAAAATGAGTCAAAAAAAAATAAAATTAAATGTAACTACATGAAGCAATTACTGAAGGAATTGCGTGTGAACGCTCTAATGCCAAAGTTGAACTGAAATCCTGGATTTTTTTTTTTTTTTTTTTTGAATTATTGAAGTAGAGCACACAATTCCCAAACAGGCTGAATATTTTGAAGTTGGAACAGTTTAAATCAGATTTTAAAAAATGTGGGAAATGTGGAACTTTGAAGAATGTCATCTAAGATGGACTGATACAAAGCGGAAAAGTGTTCTGTGGTCTGACGAGTCCACATTTCAAATTGTTTTTGGAAACTGTGGACGTCGTGTCCTCCGGACCAAAGAGGACAAGAACCATCCGGATTGTTCCAGGCGCAAAGTGTAAAAGCCAGCATGTGTGATGGTATGGGGGTGTATTAGTGCCCAAGACATGGGTAACTTACACATCTGTGAAGGCGCCATTAATGCTGAAAGGTACATACAGGTTTTATAGCCATCCAAGCAACGTTACCATGGACGCCCCTCCTTATTTCAGCAAGACAATGCCAAGCCACGTGTTACAACAGCGTGGCTTCATAGTAAAAGAGTGCGGGTACGAGACTGGCCTGCCTGCAGTCCAGACCTGTCTCCCATTGAAAATGTGTGGCGCATTATGAAGCCTAAAATAGCACAACGGAGGACTGTTGAACAACTTAAGCTGTATATCAAGCAAGAATGGGAAAGAATTCCACTTCAAAAATGTGTCTCCTCAACCTTTACTGAGTGTTGTTAAAAGGAAAAGCCATGTAACATAGTGGTAAAAATGCCCCGGTCCCAACCTTTTTGCAATGTGTTACTGCCATTAAACTCTAAATTCATGATTAATTGCACAAAAAAAAAATAAGTTTCTCAGTGGGAACATGAAATATCTTGTCTTTGCAGTCTATTCAATTGAATATAAGTTGAAAAGGATTTGCAAATCATTGTATTCTCTTTTTATTTACCGTTTACACAACGTGACATCTTCACTGGTTTTGGGGTTTTGTACTTCCTCCGACTTCCTCGTGGGGATGACAAAATAATGTCCTCTGATGAACACTTTTGCAGCACAAACCAAATAATGAACATGCACTCGTGCTAATGACCTTGTTGAGGAGGAATAAAAGCTTGTTTCTTCAGACTCCATTCACCAGCACAAGCATTCAATCATGCCTTGTGTGACTGATGGAAAGAACATATATACATACATGTATAACTGACAATTGTAACAATTCAAAGTGGATGGTTTTGAGCAGTAGAGGAACAAATAAAAATATTAAAGGCATGAATAATCAGAGGAGACAGTAGGCGGGACAAACCAGTGTCTGAAACTGATAGAAAGACTTGCAGCTGCTGTCATCTAGTGGCTAAAAGTGTCACATCACATCAAGACACAACTGCCATCAAATAAAATATAAATGTATAGCCTTGTGTTTTTATTTGCTTTTATTTGAGTGTTATCCCTTGCACATGTTATGTTCCTTGTTTTATTTTTTTAATGTTTTTATTGTGTGTGTGTGTGTGTGTGTGTGTGTGTGTGTGTGTGTGTGTGTGTGTGTGTGTGTGTGTGTGTGTGTGTGTGTGTGTGTGATCTTGTATTTCTACCCTTCTTGAGACATCAAGAAGGACAAGTTGCTTCCATATGAGGAGGTGTGAACAAGTGCTGACATAAATCATGGTCCCAATAACATTGCATCTAATAGAGAATGTCTCATCCATCAAAATGAGGGTGGTGTCAAAAAGGAGGATTTTTCAAATTGACTGTGTGTCGGTTTTAAAAGTGCTCCCCGGCTGGTCAACATATGAAATAACAAGTGTGTGTAAGAAATTGAAATGTGCCCCCTTTGGCCAATTTTTTTTTTTTTTTTTTATAAATAAATATGTATATAGAGACATACTGTAATAACGTGAAGTAAATAATGAAAACCAATTACAAACAACAAATAAATAAAAAAATAAAAAAATGAACAGTTTTTTTTTCTCACAATGTGTCGACTTTTTTTCTTATAAAATTGGGAACAATTTCTCATATTCTTTCTGTTTCTGCAATATTGCAATATTTTCTTGTAAAATTATTACTTTTTTATATAAAATTATTACTTTTTAATGCAAGATGGTGATATTTGTCATATAAAATTCTGACTTGTATCACAATATTGCCAATTTTTTTGTTGTTCTTGTAAAATAGTGACATTTTTGGAATAAAATTATGACTTTTGTCATCATTTTGCCAAGCAAAATTCCGATTATTGTTATAATATTGCCAACATTTGAAAGTTTTCCGATAAAATTGTGACTTTTTGTTGATTCAAATTATGACGCTTTTCATAAAATTGCCAAAATGTTAAAGTTTTCTTGTAAAATTGCGACTGTTATTGAGTAAAATTCCAACTTTGATCATAATATTGCACAAATGTTCATTTCAGGAGGGATTTTTCAAATTGACTCTGTGTCGGTTTTAAAAGTGCTCCCCCTCTGGTCAACATATGTAATAACAAGTGTGTGTAAGAAATTGGAATGCGCTCCCTTTGGCCAAAATTATTTGAAAAAAATAAATATATATGTATATAGAGACATACTGTAATAACTTGAAGTAAATAATGAAGATTAAAAACCAATTACAAACAACAAATCAAAAAAAGAAAATACAAATGAACTAAAAGCAGTCTTTTTCTCACAATGTGTCGACTTTTTTCTAATAAATTTGGGAACAATTT
This sequence comes from Nerophis lumbriciformis, assembly GCF_033978685.3. Taxonomy (NCBI): domain Eukaryota; kingdom Metazoa; phylum Chordata; class Actinopteri; order Syngnathiformes; family Syngnathidae; genus Nerophis; species Nerophis lumbriciformis. The sequence continues at coordinate 53,874,180 of NC_084551.2, read as the reverse complement.
CTCATATTCTTTCTGTTTCTGTAATATTGTTATATTTTCTCGTAAAATTAATCCTTTTTTATGTAAAATTATTACTTTTTAATGCAAGATGGTGACATTTGTCATAAAATTCTGACTTTTATCACAATATTGCCAATTTTGTTGTTGTCCTTGTAAAATAGTGACAATTTTGGAGTAAAATGATGACTTTTGCAAATTCCGATTATTGTTATAATATTGCCAACATTTGAAAGTTTTCCGATAAAATTGTGACTTTTTGTCGATTCAAATTACGACTCTTTTCATAAAATTGCCAAAATGTTAAGCTTTTCTTGTAAAATTGCGACTGTTATTGAGTAAAATTGCAACTTTTATCATAATATTGCACACATTTTCAGTTCAGGAGGGATTTTTCAAATTGACTGTGTGTCGGTTTTAAAAGTGCTCCCCCTCTGGCCAACATATGAAATAACAAGTGTGTGTAAGAAATTGAAATGCGCCCCCTTTGGCCAAAATTATTTGAAAAAAATAAATAAATATGTATATAGAGACATACTGTAATAACTTGAAGTAAATAATTAAGATTAAAAACCAATTACAAACAACAAATTAAAAAAATATATAATAATTAACTAAAAGCAGTCTTTTTCTCACAATGTGTCGACTATTTTCCTATAAAATTGGGAACAATTTCTCATATTCTTTCTGTTTCTGTAATATTGCAATATTTTCTTGTAAAATTATTAGTTTTTTATTTAAAATGATTACTTTTTAATGCAAAATGGTGACTTTTGTCATATAAAATTCTGAATTTTATCAGTATATTGCCAATTGTTGTGTTGTTCATGTAAAATAGTGACATTTTTGGAGTACAATTATGACTTTTGTCATCATTTTGCCAAGCAAAATTCAGATTAGTGTTATAATATTGCCAATAAGTGTGCGTAAGAAATTGAAATGCGCTCCCTTTGGCCAAAATTATTTGAAAAAAATAAAAAAATATATATTTAGAGACATACTATAATAACTTGAAGTAAATAATTAAGATTAAAAACCAATTACAAACAACAAATTAAAAAAAATAAAAATTAACTAAAAGCAGTCTTTTTCTCACAATGTGTCGACTTTTTTCCTATAAAATTGGAAACAATTTCTCATATTCGTTCTGTTTCTGTAATATTGCAATATTTTCTTGTAAAATTATTAGTTTTTTATTTAAATTGATTACTTTTGAATGGAAAATGGTGACTTTTGTCATATGAAATTCTGAATTTTATCAGAATATTGCCAATTTTTGTGTTGTTCTTGTAAAATAGTGACATTTTTGGAGTAAAATGATGACTTTTGTCATCATTTTGCCAAGCAAAATTCCGATTATTGTTATAATATTGCCAACATTTGAAAGTTTTCCTATAAAATTGTGACTTTTTGTGGATTAAAATTACGACTCTTTTCAGAAAATTGTCAAAATGTTAAGCTTTTCTTGTAAAATTGCGACTGTTATTGAGTGAAATTCCAACTTTTATCAAAATATTGCACAAGTGTTCATTTCAGGAGGGATTTTTCAAAATGACTGTGTGTCTGTTTTAAAAGTGCTCCCCCTCTGGCCAACATATGAAATAACAAGTGTGTGTAAGAAATTGAAATGTGCTCCTTTTGGCCAAAATTATTTGAAAAAAAATTAATAAATATGTATATAGAGACATGCTGTAATAACTTGAAGTAAATAATTAAGATTAAAAACCAATTACAAACAACAAATTTAAAAAAAAATACAAATTAACTAAAAGCAGTCTTTTTCTCACAATGTGTCGACTATTTTCCTATAAAATTGGGAACAATTTCTCATATTATTTCTGTTTCTGTAATGTTGCAATATTTTCTTGTAAAATTATCAGGTTTTTTTTTTCCAATGATTACTTTTTAATGCAAAATGGTGACATTTGTCATGTAAAATTCTGACTTTTATCAGAATATTGCCAATTTTTGTGTTGTTCTTGTAAAATAGTGACACTTTTTGAGTAAAATTATGACTTTTGTCAAAATTTTGCCAAGCAAAATTCCAATTATTATTAAAATATTACCAACATTTTAAAGTTTTCCCAAAAAATTTAGACTTTTGTCGAGTAAATACAATTGCCAAAATGTTAAGCTTTTTTTTTTTTAATTGCGACTGTTATTGATTAAATTCCAACTTTTATCATAATATTGCACACATGTTCAGTTTTTCTTGTAAAATTTTGACTTGCGTTGAGTAAAATGACGACTTTTATTATAATAATGCCAAACTTTTAAGTTGTTCTTGTGAAATTGTGACCTTTTTCTTGTGAAATTCCAACTCATTTTTTACAACAAAGCTTTTTTATATGTGCATAGTATGTATATATTATTAATGTTGTAAATACACTTCTTTATATATCTAGAAAGGCTGGTCCTAAAGAGGGAGGCAATTTTCTCAGGTTGTTTGACTGCCATCTACTGGTCACACTTAGCATTACACCATGTACCAAATAAAATAGCTTCGAGGTGGGTAAGCTCAACCAAACGTATTCCTTACATTAGGTTATAAGGCGAGTTTTGAGGGGGAAAAAATGATTTTAAGTGCGCCTTATAGTCTGGAAAATACGGTACCTTTATATATTTATATAAACTAGAGGTGTGAAAATTTGGCCACCTCACAAATTGCTTACGATTCAGGAGCTACGATGCGATTAAACATCTATTATAGATGCATCATTAATTTATGTATACTGGTGCAGTTATAGGTTTCTTTTCGTTGCACTAAATAAGCAACTTTAAAAACAGTGCATTTGTAATAAAAACAATTCCCATCACATTCCGATCCGCCTGTCAATCTCACGATCCACTCTTCCCCCACTCGTGAACAAGACTCCGAGGTACTTGAACTCCTCCACTTGAGGCAGGATCTCCTCCCCAACCCGGAGATGGCACTCCACCCTTAGAAAATACGACCAAAAATGTAAATATCACTCTCAGTTTTGGACCAACAACTGGACTTGTGAACCATGAAACAAACGACCAGGCACTCGGTGAGTTTAAACAAAAATCAATGTGCAAATAAATCAATTCAAAAGATATATTTGGTAGACTGCCAGATAATTGTGTAACTTATATTTTAGTAAGGATTCCAATGACGTTTTTACTCACAGACCCAAGACCGGGAGCAGCTTTTAAGCTCCCGGTCTTTGGAGAAAACTCTCCAAAACTGAAATCACTGTTTGTGTTCTCCAGCAACTCGTAGAGAGACAACGGTGTCACTACTATGCGGTTTCTGGTCCACTAGTTGTCCGAAACACAACGTTGAAACAACATGCTTTTTGACAACGTTTAATCAATGTTGGGTTCTGACGTTGATTTGACCATTGAAATTTGGTCATTTCCCAACCAATATTCTATAACACAAATACAACGATGAAACAACATACTTTTTGACAACCTTTAATCAATGTTGGGTTCTGACGTTGATTCAACCATTGAAATTTGGTCGTTTTTTAACCAATATTCTACAACACAAATACAACGCTGAAACAACATGCTTTTTGACAATGTTTAATCAATGTTGGGTTCTGACGTTGATTCAAACATTGAAATTTGGTCATTTCCCAAACAATATTCTATAACACAAATACAACGATGAAACAACATACTTTTTGACAACCTTTAATCAATGTTGGGTTCTAACGTTGATTCAACCATTGAAATTTGGTCGTTTTCTAACCAATATTCTACAACACAAATACAACGCTGAAACAACATGCTTTTTGACAACGTTTAATCAATGTTGGGTTCTGACGTTGATTCAACCATTGAAATTTGGTCATTTCCCAACCAATATTCTATAACACAAATACAACGTTGAAACAACATGCTTTTTGACGATGTGTAATCAATGTTGGGTTCTGACGTTGATTCAACCATTGAAATTTGGTCGTTTTCTAACCTATATTCTACAACACAAATACAACGTTGAAACAACATGCTTTTTGACAACGTTTATTCAATGTCAGGCTGTGACTTTGATTCAACCATTGAAATTTGGTCATTTCCCAACCAATCCTCTATAACACAAATACAACGTTGAAACAACATGCTTTTTGACAACATATTTAATGTCTGGTTGTGACGTTGATTTGATCATTGAAATTTGGTAATTTCCCAACCAATATTCTAAAACACAAATACAACGTTCAAACAACATATTTTTTGATGATGTGTAATCAACGTTGGGTTCTGACGTTGATGTGACCATTGGAATTTGGTCATTTTCCAACCAATATTGTATAACACAAACACAACGTTGAAACAACATACTTTTTGACAACCTTTAATCAATGTTGGGTTCTGACGTTGATTCAACAATTGAATTTTAGTCATTTCCCAACCAATATTCCACAACACAAATACAAGGTTGAAACAACATGCTTTTTGACAACGTTTATTCAATGTCAGGTTGTAACGTTAATTTGACCATTGAATTTTCATAATTTTCCAACACAAATACAACATTGACACAAAATGCTTTTTAACTACGTTTATTCAATGTTGGGTTCTGACGTTGATTTGATCATTGAAATGTGGTTATTTTCCAACCAATATTGTATAACACAAACACAACGTTGAAACAAAATGCTTTTTGTTGATGTTTAATCAATGTCAGGCTGTGACTTTGATTCAACCATTGAAATTTGGTCATTTTCCCAACTAATATTCTACAACACAAATACAACGTTGAAACAACATGCTTTTTGACAACCTTTAATCAATGTTGGGTTCTGACGTTGATTCAACCATTGAATTTTGGTAATTTCCCAACCAATATTCTACAACAGAACACAACGTTGAAACAACATGCTTTTTGACAACGTTTAATCAATGTTGGGATCTGACGTTGATTCAACCATTGAAATTTTGTCATTACCCAACCAATATTCTATGACACAAATACAACGTTGAAACAACATTCTTTTTGACGATGTGTAATCAATGTTGGGTTCTGACGTTGATTCAACCATTGAAATTTGGTCGTTTTCTAACCAATATTCTACAACACAAATACAACGTTGAAACAAAATGCTTTTTGACGATGTTTAATCAATGTCAGGCTGTGACTTTGATTCAACCATTGAAATTTGGTCATTTCCCAACCAATGCTCTATAACACAAATACAACATTGAAACAACATGCTTTTTGACAACATATTTAATGTCTGGTTGTGACGTTGATTTGATCATTGAAATTTGGTCATTTCCCAACCAATATTCTGTAACACAAACACAACGTTCAAACAACATATTTTTTGATGATGTGTAATCAACGTTGGGTTCTGACGTTGATTTGACCATAGAAATTTGGTCATTTTCCAACCAATAGTGTATAACACAAACACAATGTTGAAACAACATACTTTTTGACAATGTTTAATCAATGTTGGGTTCTGACGTTGATTCAACCATTGAATTTTAGTCATTTCCCAACCAATATTCCACAACACAAATACAACGTTGAAACAACATGCTTTTTGACAACGTTTATTCAATGTCAGGTTGTAACGTTAATTTGACCATTGAATTTTCCAACACAAATACAACGTTGACACAAAATGCTTTTTGACTACGTTTATTCAATGTTGGGTTCTGACGTTGATTTGATCATTGAAATGTGGTTATTTTCTAACCAATATTGTATAACACAAACACAACGTTGAAACAAAATGCTTTTTGTTGATGTTTAATCAATGTCAGGCTGTGACATTGATTTGACCATTGAAATTTGGTCATTTCCCACCTAATATTCTACAACACAAATACAACGTTGAAACAACATGCTTTTTGACAACCTTTAATCAATGTTGGGTTCTGACGTTGATTCAACCATTGAATTTTAGTCATTTCTCAACCAATATTCTACAACACAAATACAACGTTGAAACAACATGCTTTTTGACTACGTTTATTCAATGTTGGGTTCTGACGTTGATTTGATCATTGAAATGTGGTTATTTTCCAACCAATATTGTATAACACAAACACAACGTTGAAACAAAATGCTTTTTGTTGATGTTTAATCAATGTCAGGCTGTGACGTTGATTTGACCATTGAAATTTGGTCATTTCCCAACTAATATTCTACAACACAAATACAACGTTGAAACAACATGCTTTTTGACAACCTTTAATCAATGTTGGGTTCTGACGTTGATTCAACCATTGAAATTTGGTAATTTCCCAACCAATCCTATATAACACAAATACAACGTTAAAACAACATGCTTCTTGACGACATATATTCAATGTCAAGCTCTGACGTTGATTTGACCATTGAAATTTTGGTCATTTCCAAACCAATATTGTATAACACAAATACAACGTTGAAACAACATGCTTTTTGACAACGTTTAATCAATGTCGGCTGTGATGTTGATTTGACCATTGAAATTTGGTTATTTCCCAACCAATATACTACAACAAAAATATAACATTGAAACAACATGGTTTTTGACAACGTGTAATCAATGTTGGGATCTGATGTTGATTTGACCATTGAAATTTGGTCATTTCCCAACCAATATTCTATAACACAAACACAACGTTGAAACAACATGCCTTTTGACGATGTGTAATCAACGTTGGGTTCTGACGTTGATTTGACCATTGAAATTTGGTCATTTCCCAACTAATATTCTACAACACAAATACAATGTTGAAACAACATGCTTTTTGACGACATATTTGATGTCTGGTTGTGACGTTGATTTGATCATTGAAATTTGGTCATTTTCCAACCAATATTGTATAACACAAACACAACGTTGAAACAACATGCTTTTTGACAATGTGTAATCAATGTTGGGATCTGATGTTGATTTGACCATTGAAATTTGGTCATTTCCTAACCAATATTCTACAACACAAATACAACGTTGAAACAACATGCTTTTTGACAACGTTTAATCAATGTTGGGTTCTGACGTGGATTTGACCATTGAAATTTGGTCATTTTCCAACCAATATTGTATAACACAAACACAACGTTGAAACAAAATGCTTTTTGTTGATGTTTAATCAATGTCAGGCTGTGACTTTGATTCAACCATTGAAATTTGGTCATTTTCCCAACTAATATTCTACAACACAAATACAACGTTGAAACAACATGCTTTTTGACAACCTTTAATCAATGTTGGGTTCTGACGTTGATTCAACCATTGAATTTTGGTAATTTCCCAACCAATATTCTACAACAGAACACAACGTTGAAACAACATGCTTTTTGACAACGTTTAATCAATGTTGGGTTCTGACGTTGATTCAACCATTGAAATTTTGTCATTACCCAACCAATATTCTATGACACAAATACAACGTTGAAACAACATTCTTTTTGACGATGTGTAATCAATGTTGGGTTCTGACGTTGATTCAACCATTGAAATTTGGTCGTTTTCTAACCAATATTCTACAACACAAATACAACGTTGAAACAAAATGCTTTTTGACGATGTTTAATCAATGTCAGGCTGTGACTTTGATTCAACCATTGAAATTTGGTCATTTCCCAACCAATGCTCTATAACACAAATACAACATTGAAACAACATGCTTTTTGACAACATATTTAATGTCTGGTTGTGACGTTGATTTGATCATTGAAATTTGGTCATTTCCCAACCAATATTCTGTAACACAAACACAACGTTCAAACAACATATTTTTTGATGATGTGTAATCAACGTTGGGTTCTGACGTTGATTTGACCATAGAAATTTGGTCATTTTCCAACCAATAGTGTATAACACAAACACAATGTTGAAACAACATACTTTTTGACAATGTTTAATCAATGTTGGGTTCTGACGTTGATTCAACCATTGAATTTTAGTCATTTCCCAACCAATATTCCACAACACAAATACAACGTTGAAACAACATGCTTTTTGACAACGTTTATTCAATGTCAGGTTGTAACGTTAATTTGACCATTGAATTTTCCAACACAAATACAACGTTGACACAAAATGCTTTTTGACTACGTTTATTCAATGTTGGGTTCTGACGTTGATTTGATCATTGAAATGTGGTTATTTTCTAACCAATATTGTATAACACAAACACAACGTTGAAACAAAATGCTTTTTGTTGATGTTTAATCAATGTCAGGCTGTGACATTGATTTGACCATTGAAATTTGGTCATTTCCCACCTAATATTCTACAACACAAATACAACGTTGAAACAACATGCTTTTTGACAACCTTTAATCAATGTTGGGTTCTGACGTTGATTCAACCATTGAATTTTAGTCATTTCTCAACCAATATTCTACAACACAAATACAACGTTGAAACAACATGCTTTTTGACTACGTTTATTCAATGTTGGGTTCTGACGTTGATTTGATCATTGAAATGTGGTTATTTTCCAACCAATATTGTATAACACAAACACAACGTTGAAACAAAATGCTTTTTGTTGATGTTTAATCAATGTCAGGCTGTGACGTTGATTTGACCATTGAAATTTGGTCATTTCCCAACTAATATTCTACAACACAAATACAACGTTGAAACAACATGCTTTTTGACAACCTTTAATCAATGTTGGGTTCTGACGTTGATTCAACCATTGAAATTTGGTAATTTCCCAACCAATCCTATATAACACAAATACAACGTTAAAACAACATGCTTCTTGACGACATATATTCAATGTCAAGCTCTGACGTTGATTTGACCATTGAAATTTTGGTCATTTCCAAACCAATATTGTATAACACAAATACAACGTTGAAACAACATGCTTTTTGACAACGTTTAATCAATGTCGGCTGTGATGTTGATTTGACCATTGAAATTTGGTTATTTCCCAACCAATATACTACAACAAAAATATAACATTGAAACAACATGGTTTTTGACAACGTGTAATCAATGTTGGGATCTGATGTTGATTTGACCATTGAAATTTGGTCATTTCCCAACCAATATTCTATAACACAAACACAACGTTGAAACAACATGCCTTTTGACGATGTGTAATCAACGTTGGGTTCTGACGTTGATTTGACCATTGAAATTTGGTCATTTCCCAACTAATATTCTACAACACAAATACAATGTTGAAACAACATGCTTTTTGACGACATATTTGATGTCTGGTTGTGACGTTGATTTGATCATTGAAATTTGGTCATTTTCCAACCAATATTGTATAACACAAACACAACGTTGAAACAACATGCTTTTTGACAATGTGTAATCAATGTTGGGATCTGATGTTGATTTGACCATTGAAATTTGGTCATTTCCTAACCAATATTCTACAACACAAATACAACGTTGAAACAACATGCTTTTTGACAACGTTTAATCAATGTTGGGTTCTGACGTGGATTTGACCATTGAAATTTGGTCATTTCCCAACCAATCCTATATAACACAAATGCAACGTTAAAACAACATGCTTTTTGACGACATATATTCAATGTCAGGCTCAGACGTTGATTTGACCATTGAAATTTGGTCATTTCCCAACTAATATTCTACAACACAAATACAACGTTGAAACAACATGCTTTTTGACAACGTTTATTCAATGTCGGCTGTGACGTTGATTCGACCATTGAAATTTGGTTATTTCCCAACCAATATACTACAACAAAAATATAACATTGAAACAACATGCTTTTTGACAACATATATTTAATGTCTGGTTGTGATGTTGATTTATCATTGAAATATGGTCATTTCCCATACATTTGGTCATTTCCCAACCAATATTCTACAACACAAATACAACATTGAAACAACATGCTTTTTGACGACGTTTAATCTATGTTGGGTTCTGACGTTGATTTGACCATTGAAGTTTGGTAATTTCCCAACCAAAAAAGTGGATCCAATGTGCAGATACAACCGCTTTGCAACGTTGTATCAGTTTTAAAGGACATGTATGTATAATCAACGTGGTATCAATGTGTCTGGGTAACAAGAAGCCGGGAGGGAGAGGGATGTAGCGAGTAAAACACATTGAAAAGTTGGCTCCCTCTCAGCATCTGTGTAAACGTTGCAAACAGCCCCCTTAACAGCGCGTTCATTCATCCATTTTTCTACCGCTTGTCCCGAGCGAGGTAAATATACTGCATTAGGTCTCTTTGTCCCACTTAAGGGAAATAATTGCTGTGTAGTGAATTATATTTATATAGCGCTTTTCTCTCGTGACTCAAAGCACTTTTACATAGTGTAAGCCAATATGTAAGTTACATTTAAAGCAGTGTGGGTGGCACCGGGGAGCAGGTGGGTGAAGTGTCTTGCCCAAGGACACAACGGCTAGGATGGCGGAAGCGGGGATCAAACCTGGAACCCTCAAGTTGCTGGCACGGCCACTCTACTAACCGAGCTATACCGCCCCATCTCATACAGTATATGAGAGGACAATGTGATGTTTTAGTGCACGATCACATGAACCTGTGCACCATCAACAAGTGCATGTCGACACACAACACACACCCGTGTGGGGGTGTGTTGTGTGTGTTTGTGTGTGCGTGAATGTGCGTGTGTTTGTGTGTGTTATGTGTGTGTGCGTGTGTGTTTGTGTGTGCGAGTGTTGTGTGTGCGTGTGTGTGTTCGTGTATGCGTGAATGTGCGTGTGTTTATGTGTGTTATGTGTGTGTGTGCGCATGTGTTTGTGTGTGCATGTGTTGTGTGTGCGTGTGTGTGTTTGTGTGTGCGTGAATGTGCGTGTGTTTATGTGTGTTATGTGTGTGTTTGCGTGTGTGTTTGTGTGTGCGTGTGTTGTGTGCGTGTGTGTTTGTGTGTGTGTGTTGTGTGTGCGTGTGTGTTTGTGTGTGTGCGAGTGTGTGTGTGCGCGTGTGTGTGCTGTGTGCGTTGGTGTGTGTGTTGTGTGTTTGTGTGTGTGTGCGTGTGTGTGTTTGTGTGTGCGTGAATGTGTGTGTGTTTGAGTGTGTTTAGGTGTGTGTGTTTGTGCGTGCGCGTGTGTGTCCGTGAATGTGTGTGTGATTGTGCGTTTGTGTGTGCTACTGTGCGTGTTTGTGTGGGCGTGAATGTGCGTGTGTGTGTTGTGTGCGTTTGTGTGTGTGCGCGTGTGTGTGTGTTTGTGTGTGTGTGAATGTGCGTGTGTTTGTGTGCGTGTATGTTTGTATGTGTACGTGTGTTTGTGTGTGCGTGCGTGTGTGTTGTGTGTGTGTGCGTGTGTTTGTGTGTGTGTGAATGTGCGTGTGTTTGTGTGTGTGTTATGTGTGTGTGCGCGTGTGTTTGTGTGTGCGTGTGTTGTGTGCGTGTGTGTGAATGTGCGTGTAGTTATGTGTGTTATGTGTGTGTGTGTGTTTGTGTGTGTGTTTGTGTGTGCGTGAATGTGCGTGTGTTTATGTGTGTTATGTGTGTGTTTGCGTGTGTGTTTGCGTGTGTGTTTGCGTGTGTGTTTGTGTGTGCGTGTGTTGTGTGTGTGTCTGTTTGTGTGTGAGTGTGTGCGTGCGCGTGTGTGTGCTGTGTGCATTGGTGTGTGTGTTTGTGTGTGTGTGCGCGTGTGTGTTTGTGTGTGCGTGTGTTTAGGTGTGTGTGCGTGTGCGTGCGCGTGTGTGTCCGTGAATGTGTGTGTGATTGTGTGTGTGATTGTGCGTTTGTGTGTGCTGTGCATGTTTGCGTGGGCGTGAAAGTGCGTGTGTTGTGTGCGTTTGTGTGTGCGTGAATGTGCGTGTGTTTGTGTGGGTGTGTGCGTGTGCGTGTGTTTGCACGTGTACGTGTGTTTGTGTGTGCGTGTTTGTGCGCGTGCGTGCGTGTGTGTGTTGTGTGCGTGTGTTTGTGTGTGCGTGTGTTGTGTGCGTGCGTGCGAGTGTGCGTGAATGTGCGTGCGTTAGGGTGTATTTATGTGTGTGTTTAGTTGCGTGTGTTTGTGCGTGCGCGTGTGCGTGCATTAATGTGCGTGTGATTGTGTGGGCGTGTGCGTGAATGTGCGTCTGCTCGTGTGTTATACGTGTTTGTGTGCGTGCGCGTGAATAAGCGCGTGCTCGTTGTCGTGTGCTTGTTTAGGTGTGTGCGTGAATGTGCGTGTGTTTGCGTGCGTGCACGTGTGCTTGTGTGCGAGCGCGTGAGTGTGCGTGTGTGTGTACGTGTTTGTGCGTGCGCGTGCATTAATGTGCGTGTGATTGTGTGGGCGTGTGCGTGAATGTGCGTCTGCTCGTGTGTTATATGTGTTTGTGTGCGTGCGCGTGAATAAGCGCGTGCTCGTTGTCGTGTGCTTGTTTAGGTGTGTGCGTGAATGTGCGTGTGTTTGCGTGCGTGCACGTGTGCTTGTGTGCGAGCGCGTGTGTGTTCGTGTGTGTGTCTGAATGCGTGTGTGTGTGTGTGCGCGCGTGTGCGTGCGTGTACATGCGTGTTCGTGCGCGTTGCAGCCAATTGTTGCGAGGCTGCTGCGAGGTGGAGCTTCTTTCCCCGGGCGGACGAGACAGAGTCAGCAGCCTGACAGCAAGCGGCAGAGAGGAGGCAGTCAGGAGGAAAAGAAGGCAGTTAGGAGGTAAAGAAGGCAGTCAGAAGGAAAAAGAAGGCAGAGGTCGTCACTCTCCAGGGTTTCTTCCAGCTACAACATGAACGCCAAGACGTCGCGCTTCCGCGTCCTCGTCCTCGGGCTTCTCGTCGCCGCTGTCACGGCCAAGGCGCCCAGGCTCAAATTTGTGGTGCACGGTAAGCTTACATATATATATATATATATACATTTTTTTTTTTACAAATATATATATATATATATATATATATATATATATATAATTTTTTTGACTTTGTGGATCTTTTATCGAAGCGATGCATGCTGGGTAAAGTGACAGATAGATGGAGTGATGCCGACTATGGCGGGGATTGATCGTTAAAATGGCCCCTCCCCCCCCTTGCTGAGGTCGTCAATTAAAGGAAATGAGAGGCAGCGCGTCCATTGTGAGAAGAACCTCATTTCATTCACTTCATACCGAATGAGTAAGCTGCAATGCGGGAGAGAGGCGTCGCAACGGCCGTGTGGAGCACGTCGACATGTGGTGGTGGTGGTAATTGAGATTGTGTGGAAAATTCCGAGCCCACTCATCATTATTTATTCCACTCACATATTTCACACCTCGCACATATGCAGCCAATGGAGGGGGGAGGGGGGCTGTTATATGTAAGTGCCCCCCCCCCCACCCTACACAATAGATGAACACTTGGTACAAAACGTACAAGACGACAACAGCCATTGTCATGCAGTGCGCGCGCGCACACACACACACACACACACACACACACACACACACAAGGTTGGTAGAGCGGCCGTGTCAACGACTTGAGGGTTCCAGGTTCGATCCCCGCTACCGCCATCCTAGTCACTGCCGTTGTGTCCTTGACTTTACCCACCTTGCTCCCCAGTGCCACCCACACTGCTTTAAATCCATCCATCCATTTTCTACCGTTTATTCCCTTCGGGGTCGCGGGGGGCGCTGGAGCCTATCTCAGCTACAATCGGGCGGAAGGCGGGGTACACCCTGGACAAGTCGCCACCTCATCGCAGGGCCAACACAGATAGACAGACAACATTCACACTCACATTCACACACTAGGGACCATTTAGTGTTGCCAATCAACCTATTCCCAGGTGCATGTCTTTGGAGGTGGGAGGAAGCCGGAGAACACGGAGGGAACCCACGCAGTCACGGGGAGAACATGAAATCTAACTTAGATATTGGGTTTCTGTTGTGGTTTACTTTATACACACACACACACACACACATTATTGTACTTCCGACCTTCTTGGGACGTGAGATAAATGCCTCCCTCTTTAGGACCAGCCTTTGTAGATATATAAAGATGTGTATTTACAACATTAATAATATATACATACTATGCATATATATATATATAAAAAACAAGCTTTGTTGTGAAAAATGAGTCGAAATTTCACAAGAAAAATTTCACAGTTTCACCAGACAAACGTAGAATTTTGGCAGTGTTATAATAAAAGTCGTCATTTTACTCAACGCCAGTCAAAATGTGACAAGAAAAACTGAACATTTGTGCAATATTATGAAAAACGTTAGAATTTTACTCAATAAGAGTCGCAGTTTTACAAGGAAAGCTTAAAATTTTGGCAATTTTATGAAAAGAGTCGTAACTGCACTCGACAAAAGTCACAATTTTAGTAGAAAAGTTTAAAATTTTGGCAATATTATAATAATAAATCGGAATTTTTACTTGCAAAATCTATGATAAAAGTCATCATTTTACTCCAAAAATGTCACTATTTTACAAGAACAACAAAAAATGGCAATATTGTGATTAAAGTAAGAATTCTATATATGACAAATGGAACCATTTTGCATTAAAAAATAATAAATAAAAAAATATTGCAATATTACAGAAACAGAAAGAATATGAGAAATTGTTCCCAATTTTATAAGAAAAAAGTCAACACATTGTGAGAATTTTATTTAAATTTTTTTAAATTTGTTGTTTGTAATTGTTTTTTAATCTTCATTATTTACTTGAAGTTATTACAGTATGTCTCTACATACATATTTAATTGTTTTAAATTAATTTTGGCCAAAGGGGGCGCATTTAAATTTCTTACACACACTTGTTATTTCATATGTTGACCAGAGGGGAATCACTTTTAAAAGCGACACACAGTCAATTTGAAAAATCCCTCCTTTTTGGGACCGCCCTCATGTTGATAGATGTCACCACCAGGGGTGCAAATGAGACATTCTCTATTAGATGCAATGGTTTTCAGTATGGGGACCATGATTTATGTCCTAACTTGTTCACACCTTCTCATATGGAAGCTACTTTGCTTTGTGAATGTCTCAAGAAGGGTAGAAATACAAGAACACACACAATGAGAGGTCCTGGCAGTGTCCTAACGTCGTCATCGTATAAATTGCCCTCGCTTGGCCGCTCCGACCACCTGTAGATGTCCTGCAGCGTTCAAGGAAACGTCTCACGGTGTGAGCTCGTTGAGCTTTTAAAGGCTGACGTCACCGTCTCGGGGGATTAAGTGTGTAAAGGATATCACCACAAAGACTCAGGAACACTTCAGAAAACCACTGTCAGTAGCTACAGTTCGTCGCTACATCTGTAAGTGCAAGTTAAAACTATACAATGCAAAGCCAAAGCCAGTTATCAACAACACCCAGGAATGCCGCCGGCTTCGCTGGGCCTAAACTCATTATGTTAAAAAATTATGTTTCTAAATTTGAACATTAAGTATATTGTCTTTGCATTATATTCAATTGAACATAAGTTGAAAAGGATTTGCAAATCATTGTATTCTGTTTTTATTTACGAATTACACAAGGTGACAACTTCACTGGTTTTGGGTTTTGTACTATAAAACAATGATGGAGGTGTTTGGATGTATTTTTTTGGCTCTATTGTTAGCCGACTTTTGCCGGAGTTTATTTATGATTTAGAAAGCATAAAAAAAGAAAAACATAAGGATTGTGAATGATAGGCTAAATTAAAATTCTGTTCCCTTCAAAGTAGGGCTGCAACAATTAATTGATTAAATCGATTAAAATCGATTATAAAAATAGTTGGCGATTAATTTAGTCATCGATTTGTTGGATCTATGCTATGCGCATGCGCAGAGGCTACTTTTTTAAAATGTATTTATTTATTATTTTATTTTTTTTATAAACCTTTATTTATAAAACGCAACATTTACAAACAGCTGAGAAACAATAATCAAAATAAGTATGGTGCCAGTATGCTGTTTTTTTTCCCAATAAAATACTGGAAAGGATAGAAATGTAGTCTGTCTCTTTTATCCGATTATTAATAGATTAATCGACAGATTAATCGATTATCAAATTAGTTGTTAGTTGCAGCCCTACTTTAAAGTGGAAGAAGGTTAGCACTTATGATAATTGTATATTTGTTGCAACATTAGATACAATTGAAGTTTCAAATATACGCAATTTCATGCAGTACATACATTTTTTTTTCTTCTGTTGATGTGTTTTTCCGGTCTTGCCACCTAACCCGGGGGGAAGGGCGACACGGCAGTGCGGCTGGATCAAAAGAGACGCTTTGCTGAACAAAAAGTTGCTTTATTACAAGCGAGTGTCATTATACAGGTCTGCAGTACCTGGAGGAGCTCAGGTCAAAAATGAAGGACTCCTCACCTGGAGGAGCCGAACCACAGTCTTATATTCCTTCTTTCACTGTCTGGGTGTGTGTTAATTCAGGATAGTACAACCTGACCATGTAAGGATATGTTCACGTGTAAGTGTCCGGGAAGACATAACTTGTATAACATAACTTGTAATTTGACGTTAAGATAAGCATGGAATTTCTCCTCCAGGATAGAGCTAGAACTTTTGCATTCCTAAGCCCGATTTTATTGCTTCTTCTCGTGAGAGAGCTAATTCCAGTCCACATGTGAATGTCCAACAAAGGCTCCTTAATTCATTATGTGCTCGACCATTACTTAAACCTGGTGGTTCGTTTTCTCCAAGTTGAATATAAATATTCACCTTATGTAGAACATAATGAGTTCATTAATTCACTTCACTGTCGAAATGGAAAGAATGAATACATTAAATGATGTGGCGGTCCAGATGTGGTACCATTGTGTATGACACCTCTGCCTTACAGGCTTTTGTATAACCAACTCTATCCTGACCCACAGAACCGTCTCGATTCCACTTCGACAAGCCCGAGAACTACGTCAGCATGTACCACCAGGAGGGGAACAACACGCTGTACGTGGGCGGGCAGGCCATGATCTACGTGCTCACCTTCGGCAACAGAGGCGTACATGACCTGCAGGTGCTCACTCCGTAGCAGTACACACCGTCTGTAGCTGACTGCCTTTGATTGACAGAGCGATATAAATACGACCTCGAGAGTGACAGTCATATTTATATGAGAGATCAGAACAGTTCCAGCCGTTTGTCAATCAAAAGGTGGACATTTTCCAAAAACATATTCACGCCTTGCTATTGATGCAAAGTCTAAATATGACAAGACTGACGTGTGAAGTGGGGGTGGAAGCAATAGTTGGACTGATTGAATCCTTTTAGAGAGGATAGTATTAGAAAATAATAAACACACCGTCAAATAAATTTCTCTCTGACTTAGCATAATCGTCTTTGGAAAAACTGCACTTGTAATGGATGGCAGTAGGTTGTGTTCCTAATTAAAGGGCCACAACGATTGCTGCTTGGTTCTAAACCTCGAAGATACATTTCCTAGAGATAAATTCAAGCCACATTTTGTGCTGGTGGAGAGAAACTGTGCCACCTACGTACTTAATGAGAGTTCATGTCCAAGCGGTGTGTAGGCTGTACGGCACAGACACGTTGTGGAGAAGCGCGGGGAGGCAACAAGGCGCTAAAAGTCTCACATAAGAAGGGCAGAAAAAGTGATGGGTCGCTGTTGGAGCTGCGGAGGCGTGACAGAACTAACCCTTGCTTGCTCCTCCAACAGATCCCAGCACCGTCAGATCAGACCGCCATCGACACCTGCAAGGCCAAGGCGGCACCGCTCGAGGTAGAAGCTCACTGTCCACTAAGTGCATCTTTAACAACCTCGCCCTGTTTCCATCATCACCACCACCATCATCATCATCCATTCAGAGGTTTGTGCCACGTGCGGATTACTTCTAAAACCTTCCAAAATTACATATAAAAAAATTACCCTAATGATGTAGTCTTCTCAAAAGCAACAGCAGTAATCCAATCAGTCTCAAATTAACGACCTCCGTCAAGGAGATTTTTTCATCAGCATGGTTTTGTGCGCACCTTCCTGTGTTCTTTGCTGAGGATGTTCCTATTCATTGTTGCTGACAATCCACACATTGACGCTGGGATATAGGGCTGTGTCCTGCTCTTTAACCATTTGATTCAGGAGTTTAATTTGACTATCAACCTCAGAGTCAAACATTAAATCCCCCTCCTAACTCCATGTACAGCGGGTCATCATGGGGTGATAAATTAATTGCATTCATCATCCATCCATCTTCCGCTTATCCGGGGTCAGGTTGCCGACTTCCACCTCCACAGTTACTTCATCCAGTTCCTCCCAGGGTATCCTGAGGCAACCCTCCAAGTCAGACAAGACCGGAACCTCTCACCATCCTGGGGTATCGTGACCAGATGCCAAAGGTGGCTTTATTCAGAGCTCTACCCGAATGAGTCAGATCGGGCTTCTACCGCCATGGGTAAGATTTACCCATGGCTAGCAGATGGGGCTCATCAACCTAGTAAGGCAGCCCATCTAAGAGAAGGACATCTCCAAACTCAAAATCACCGCTGCCTTGTGGTCAACCAACTCGAGGGTAAGGCTAAAGGAGTAAACCCCAACAGAAAATCAGGAGTCGGAGTCATTCCGACAACCACAGCCAAGCTTTATTGACACTCGTCGCTACCTTGGACCCACCAGCCACGCGGAGGGGGGGGGGGGGGGGGGGGGGGCTTGCTTGCTGCCTGGACAACAGCTTCCCCTTCATAGTTCCATGCCCAGGCCATGTAGATCCACTGGAGAGGTCCACTGGAGAGGTCACTCCAGCATCACTTTAAAGGATCTACCCCATCGTCTCCCGAGACGGAAGGATGCCGACAACGGAAACGACTCGGAGAGGTCCACTGGAGAGGTCACTCCAGCATCACTTTAAAGGATCTACCCCATCGTCTCCCGAGACGGAAGGATGCCGACAACGGCAACGACTCGAATGACAGAGCGTCTCACCCTAAGCTGTATCTCTAAAGCAGAGTCCCGCCACCCTATGGATAGAACTTATTTTGGCTGCTTGTACCCGCGACCTCTTTTACCTCACAATACAAAGTTCATGACCATAGGTAAGAGTAGGAACATAGATCAACCGGTAAATCGAGGACTTTGTCTTCCGGCAACACCTCCCTCTTAACCATGACGGACTGAGTTCACATCACTGTAAACACTTCACCGATCTGCCTGTCGATATCAAGATACATTGTCCGCCTGCAGGAAGAAAACCCTGAGGTACTTAAACACCTCCATTTGGGGCAATATCACATCACCAACTCAGAGATGGCACTCTAAATGTTTCCGGGCAAAAACCAAGGACTCGGACTTGGAGGTGCTGATTCTTATCTCAGTCACCTCACACTCGGCAATGAACTGAACCGGTGAAAGCTAAAGATCACGGCCAGATGAAGCCAGCAGGACCACATCATTTGCAAAATGCAGACACCAAAGCGTATCCCAACAATGCACTGACGGCGTATAGAAATTCTGTCCATAAAAGTTACGAACAGACTCGGTGACAAAGGGCAGCCAAGGCAGAGTCCAAACCTCACTGAAAACAAATCCGATTTACCAAGCTCTGAGACGATCATAAATAGAATGGTTCATTATGCCTTTTTTAAACTGTCCCAAACGCTGCCACGTACTCCGGCTGTCGCTGCCACAAAGCTATTCAAAGATTCACCAGTAGGACCTGATATTCAGCTGGGAACGTGATAAACAACAAATAAACAAAATATCTATGTATTCTAGCCGCAACACAAGGCTTATTTTTAATACAACACAAATGAGTCCCACATAATAAATGTCTCTTTCCTCCCGTCCACGAAAACCGGCAAAACCACAACCCAATGAGCAGTACACAACCCAACGGTTCCTATAGTAACTGTATTCCCCCCAAAGTTACGTATGGGACCCACTGCAAAAACTGAAATCTAAGTAAGATTAAATATCTCAAACAAGGGTGATATTTGCTTATTTTCTGTCTGATAAGATACTTCTTCTCACTAAGCAGATTTTATGTTAGAGTGTTTTACTCGTTTTAAGTATTTTGGTCCTAAATGATCTCAGTAAGATATTACAGCTTGTTGCTGAGATGTTATGACCTATATTGAGTAAAACATGCTTGAAACTAGAATATCAACTGTTGCAAAGCTGTGTCATCAACAACTACTTTTTTAAAGTAATATTTTTTTATTTCAAGCATGAAATAAAAAATCATGATGACAGATGACAGCCAAATGGACTTTGCTGTTTTATTTTAAATGAAACAATAGAACATACATACTCATATAGTAGTACAGTTGGCACAGTACAGTAAACTGACAGTTAATATTTAAACATTTAACATGTGACATTTCTAACAATTTTGAACAGAAATAGTTCATGCATTCAGGTAAATTCTTCAAAATTACAATTAAAAAAATTTTGGCCGGGGGTCGGGCTTTATATATGTGCACCAATTGACTGAAAGAGCACGCACTTGGCGCGATGATGTCATGTTATCGATGGAAAAATGCATTTTTAGACAATATGACTTGCCTGAGCGGCTAGTAACAAGCCTTGTTGCCTTTCCATTAAGAACAATAAACTAGTTTTTAGTATAAGTTTGCTGGTTTCAAGAAATGTAATGCCGAGCGCATATCATTATGTCAAGATAATGGCACTTTCATTTACTTCATTTAAGAATATTTTTCAACATATTGAGCAAAAAGGTCTCATGCTTTTTTTCTACCCAGAAAAGTGCACTTGTTATTAGTGAGAATATACTTATTTTAAGGTATTTTGGGGTTCATTGAGGTTAGCTAATTTTGCTTGTTTTGGAAAGTCTTGACAACCCAATTTTTCTTGTTCTATTGGCAGATAATTTTGCTTAGTTCAAATAAAATATCCCTCATTTTTGTATATTTTTTTTTTGAACACTGACTTTTTGCAGTGCAGCACTTACAGTATGGGATAGCAATAGATTGTTGGAAACCGTGGATCCAACTCGAGTCTTTCCGTTAAATATCTGCTTGTCCAAGTTTTCCACAAACCAATGACAAAATCCACAAAAACTGTAAAAATGAGAAAATAATCCACATAATGGCTCCGCAGCAAAAGCATTGCCGGCTGGCGCAGTCCTAAGCTGGCATCTGACGTCTGTTTCTGCTTCCGCCCTGTCCGATACCACTCCATGCCTTATCTATGCCCACAATCAGTTAATCTGCTTTACTGATATCCCTATTACTATTTGATATGCCTTGTAACAGTTCATGGAGGAATTACAGGTTTCGTTAATTTTCTTTTATTCCCAGCTAAGCACAAGGTATTATATGTGGCTAGCAATAATTACATTTATGGATGGATCTATGTGGCCATTAAAAATTATTAATAACATATTATTGTGCACAGACAATTTGTTTTTTAGAGAGTGAGATATAAGTCCTGATTACAGTTTCGGCTGTCACTTCAGCCTTCCTCGGAGCAGTCGCTGCTTCCTGATGTCTAATAACCGCTGGTCTTTGGCCTCCTATATCTTTTACTCCATGAAGTACATTTTTCTGCTCACAAGAATCTTTCACTAGTAGTTTTGGGAGGATGTTTCTACATGGGGGACTCGCGCTCGTTGGGAAACACCGCTGTCAGACACTGAGCTCACAATTACACAACACACCTGTGGTCGGCTAAATCCAGCCGTCAGCACTGGTGGGATTCGCCGGAGATTGGAGCGAAGCACTGCCTAGTTTAAGAAGTGCAAAGGTAGTTATCCTTCCGGAAACTTTGCTACGACTGTTACTTCCTCTATTTAGTCAAGTTTGGTGTCTTCTTTGCGCCAAGGACCTCACTAAACTGTCCAATGTCTACCGTGTTTGTTTATCAGAGTGGTTTAGCCATTTTTATTGACGGAAGGCAGCGGGTGATCGCTCAAAGGCAACGTCCTTACCGCCCCCATTGACATTGTTCGGGCATGTGGGTCTCTCCAAGCCCGCTGCGGGTCGGTCTCTATTGCAGAGAAGGGACCAGCGAGACGGACCGGTGCGGCTGTGCCGCCTCGCTTGGTCTCGGAAACGAGACCAAAACGAACCGTCCTGCATCAGCGCCCCGTCGGTTCAGAGTTTAGTTGACCTCAAAATGCGGAAAAAGTGTTTCCATTGCGCTTTTGCCAAACACTTCACTATCGAAACGTCTCAAAAACCACCTCATGAGAGCGCAAACATTTTTTAGTTTCGAGTTTTTTCGAATTATGGGTGTTTCTATTACCAGTTTCTTATTGCGATATTTAGGTTTTGTGCATTTCTGGGGGTAATGGAAATGCAGCTATGTAAACATCCAAAAGGCCCTTTACAATGTGCAAATATTACAAATGCCTCACTTAAAGCCTCTCGGAAGTGGTAGTGCGTAAGCACTATCGGAAGCTGTAACATTAAGTTTCATCTGGTGCTGATCAAATTTAAAGCTATGTAAAAATGTCTTCATGACTCAAAGATATCCTAATCTTCCATAGGAGGGAAAATATCAAAGCTTTGGACAGTTTTTTCTTTTAACGTAATCATAAAAATGCCCACTGTCGTTCAACGACACAAAAACACTGCATTTAGGACAGGGACAGTGCAGAAGTACGTCCTTTTGACTTAGGTAAACATCCATCTATCCATTTATCTTCTTCCGCTTATCCGAGGTCTGGTCGTGGGGGCAGCAGCCGAAGCAGAGAAGCCCAGACTTCCCTCTCCCCAGCCAGTTCGTCCAGCTCCTGCCGGGTGATCCCGAGGCGTTCCCAGGCCAGCCAGGAGAGATAGTCTTCCCAACGTGTCCTGGCTCTTCCCCGTGCCCTCCTATCGGTCGGACATGCCCTAAACACCTCCCCTAGGGAGGCGTTAGGGTGGCATCCTGACCAGATGCCCAAACCACCTCATCTGGCTTCTCTCGATGTGGAGGAGCAGCGGCTTTACTTCGAGCTCCTCCCGGATGACAGAGCTTCTCACCCTATCTCTAAGGGAGAGCCCCGCCACCCGGCCGAGGAAACTCATTTCGGCCGCTTGTACCCCCAAAGTTCATGACCATAGGTGAGGATGGGAACGTAAATCAACTGGTAAATTGAGAGCTTTGCCTTCCGGCTCAGCTCCTTCTTCACCACAACGGATCAATACAGCGTCCGCATTACTGAAGACGCCGTCAATCTCACGATCCACTCTTCCCTCACTCGTGAACAAAACTCCGAGGTACTTGAACTCCTCCACATGGGGCAATATCTCTTTCCCCAACCCGGAGATGGCACTCCACCCTTTTCCGGGCGAGAACCATGGACTCAGATTTGGAGATGCTGATTCTCATCCCAGTCAGTCGCTTCACACTCGGCTGCGAACCGATCCAGTGAGAGCTGAAGATCCTGGCCAGATGAAGCCATCAGGACCAGATCATCTGCAAAAAGCAGAGACTAAATCCTGCAGCCACCAAACTGGATCCCCTCAACGCCCTGACTGCGCCTAGAAATTCTGTCCATAAAAGTTATGAACAAAATCGGTGACAAAGGGCAGCCTTGGCGGAGTCCAACCCTCGCTGGAATCAGGTCCGACTAACTGCGGACCAAGCTCTGACACTGACCATACAGGGAGCAGATCGGCAATTAATAATTAATAATTACAGATGAACCAATTTTTTGCGCTTCATTGAGCACCATGTCCTCGTCTCACTGCCGTGGTTTCTCTGTCTTGCAGATGGAGTGTGATAATTTCATCACAGTCATTGAGAAAGTCAACGACACCTTCATCGTGTGTGGGACAAATGCTGGGAGTCCTCGCTGCTGGATGCTGGTAAGAGCGCCACACGCGCTAACGAGTGTTACAACGCTAAAAAAAGTGCATCTGCAGAAAAAAACCTACTGTTCGGCAGGTTAACGACACAGTGCTGACCGACGTCCAGGGAGTCGGACAAATCGCATCGCCCTCTGACATCTCCCCACCTTACCCCTCGCAGAGGTCCATCAGCCTGCCCGCAGGTGAGAGAGTGTCCGTTTCAACAGCCGCAGGATGTCCGCCTCCATATTGTTTGTGTCAGCATCACATGAACGAGCGCTAGCGCGTGTAACGTTATGATCTTCTAATAAAGGGCCGCTGAAGCGAATCAAGAGCAGATGTTCTTTATCAGTCTCCCAAGGACGCTACATCCCACTATAAGTCACGTTCGGAAATGAAAGCGACCTTCTGCGAGGGCGCCACAGAGCGTTTGTTCAACCTTTTGGCACAGAGGGACTTTTGTTTTCATGCCGATGAAGGAGTTAGTTTGCACTGCAGGGCACTCTGCGAGAGAGATTGATGATCGGAGTGTTTCTGCTTAGCTTGAACACTTGTTTAATAACGACCTCCTGATTAAGATGTTACAGTGCTGAATAGAAACCTGGGCACTGTCGAGCGTGACGGAGCTGAACGTCTAAATTCTGGTTCGTTTTATCCACAATCACACGGGCAGTGACCATTGTGCTTTTTCTTTTTAATGCAGATCAAGTCGCTTATCTGCAGCAAGGCAAAGTTCTTCCTAGACTATTTGTCATGAACAAAGCCCTTTTGCTAGGATGCAATTACAACGACAACACCTTTCTCCACCTCCAGCTGACCTTTTTTAGGAAAATCAGCTATAGTTTCTACACAAGGCAGAAAACACATGATTCTTGGGGTGATGATTCTATTCAGATTTCTTTCTCAGTTCAACACGATTCTCGCAATATATTCTTTGGTATATAAAATGTAATAATAAAATATAATAGATATAATATAATAAGACCATTTTCAAAACTCAGGTTAAAAAAGCTCATCTTGGCTGTTCACATAGGACGTATACGCATACTTGCCAACCCTCCCGATTTTCCCGGGAGACTCCCGAATTTCAGTGCCCCTCCCGAAAATCTCCCGGGGCAACCATTCTCCCGAATTTTTCCTAATTTCCACCCGGACAACAATATTGGGGGCGTTCCTTAAAGGCACTGCCTTTAGCGTCCTCTCTCACCTGAAAATGAGACTATTATATATCTCTCCGTTATCCATAGGTTTATCTATAACCCATAAAGTAGGCAGGCACGGAGCTATTTCTCACTGTGGGTTTATTCCAGCCGGCACGTTAATACACTGACATACAACATTCGGATTCCCATCATGCATTGCTTCAAAACTACGGCAAGTAGTAATGTCCAAAAAACATAACAGAGACGAAGCAGAAGAACGAAGAAGAGACATGGCGACGACGAGTAAGAAGAAGAAGAAGTACGCTTGAAAGTTCCAAAATGATTGGAAAAAATTATCTCAGTTCATCCAGGACAGCTCGAAGGGGAAGGGGTATGCCTGCACATTTTGTAGATCAGACTTCTCCATTGAACACAGTGGCCGAACGGATATAATCATTCATGAACGGATTATTTATATATATAAGAAATACTTGATAATATATACATCCCCCGCTACCCCCCCCCCCCCCCCCCCCCCCGCCACACCTTCAAAAAATAAGAGTTACCGTATTTTACTGACTATAAGGCGCACTTAAAATCCTTTAATTTTCTCAAAACTCGACAGTGCGCCTTATAGCCCGGTGCGCCTAATGTACAGAATAACTTTGGTTGTGCCTACCGACCTCCAAACTATTTTATATGGTACATGATAATGTAATGATAAATGCAAACAGTTGATGGCAGTCAAACATAAGAGATACGTGTAGCGAGCAATATGACTCAAGTAAACAAAACCCACATTTTATATGTTCCATTGAAAATATAGAACATTACACACGGCGCTCAAAAATCTATTAAATGTTTTAGTACGACTTTGGTAAGCTATGAAGCCACACCGCTTGATGGATTGTACTGTGCTTCAACATAGGAGTATTATTATGGTGTGTGTGTAAGGTAAGACATATTGTCTGGCGTTTTGTTTCGCAATATTATGCAAAAGCAGCTTTTCTTACCTTCTGGTACCTGCTGATCTGTATTTGAGATCTGCATAAATCCTGAAAAATTGCGAGCGTCCGCCTTTTTAGTCCGTGCCGACCACGTAGTCGATAAGCTTCTTCTTTTTCCTCTATCTTCTTGTTATGGGACATTCATCCTCCGCTGTTGCCATTTCTAATATAAAGTAGTGTAAAGTTCTTACTTACATCTGTCAGTAAGCTCGCCACAAAAGCCCGAGTTTACATTATTCACCCAAAGAACTTTAGTTATTAGAGCGTTCCGGTCAACGATTTTTCATGGGACACATTTCCGGTGTTGTTGTTTCCGGATGAGGAGATGCTGCTCGGTTATTGATTGAAGTAAAGTCAGAATGTCATTAAAACAGTTAGCTCCATCTTTTGACACTTCTTTTACTCCCATCCTTAAACGCTACACCGCTACAACAAAGATGACGCGGAGAAGACGCTGTCGAAGGTGAGCCACGTAAATAAGACCGCCCACAAAACGGCGTATCCGGAAGCGACTGTCAGAAAGCGGCTTTAAGATAATCTGTAAAACATCATCTATGCAACATTTTGACCAAAGAACCACCATTACATGTTATGTAGACCACAAGGAAGTATTTTACATTTATAAAATAAAATAAAATAAGACTCCTTTAATGTGCCTTATAAACCGGTGCGCCTTATATATGAAAAATATTATTTCGTTGGCAGTGCGCCTTATAATCCGGTGCGCCCTATGGTCCGGAAAATACGGTATGTGCTTTCACTGTGATCGAGTGTCCACTTTTAAGTCTTTGTGGTGTAAAACAAGTAAAACATTAATGCAGTATAAGGTTACAGGCGACACCTAAACATTGATAAGATATTCATAAAACCACAAGTTGATTCAAGGTTATTTAAAAAAAAAAAGGTTTAAAACATCGCAAGTTTTGTCGTAACTTTACAAAAAAGGTGACGTCAATTAAGGCATTTTTGGCCGGATGAAGTCGTAATTACTCTGCATAAACGAAGTGTTGAGGTTTATCAAGTATCGCTATGGAGACAGAGCTCAATGGAGAAGGATGAGTGTTGGTGGCTGTCAGCCGGCTGCCTTCATGTTGGCTCTGCTCCTTGTCCTCATCTTCATCCTCCTCATCCTTATCTTTAGCCTCCTGGGATTCTGCCTTTATTCTGTAGTCAATGTTCTCTCCGCATCTCCTTCCCTGCCTTCCTCACTCCTCCCCCTCCAACACGCTCAATTGTGGCCTTTTCTTACCTTCTGTTCTTGTCCTCTCAGATGGAAGTCTGTATTCCGCCATGTCATCAGTGGGAGGCCACGCTGGTTCTATCCGCCGTACGTTCGGACCCCAGAAACTCCTGAAGACAGAAAACGTTTGGCTGCTGAGTAAGTCACGTAAAAACTTCAAAGGTAGATGATGACTGCAAAGATAGCGTTTACGCTTTGGATTGATCACACATTATTTGGCAAGGTTACGTTAGGTTGGCTTCAAATCAAACATTAATTTTCCTGCTACAACAATCCATTCATCCTTCCCTCTTCTTCCGCTTATCCGAAATCGGGTCAGGGGTGGGGGGCAGCAGCCCAGACTTCCCTCTCCCCAGCCACTTCGTCCAGCTCCTGCCGGTGGATCCCGTGGCGTTCCCAGACCAACCAGGAGACTGAATATTCCTAACGTGTCCTGGGTCTTCTCCGTGCCCTCTTATTCCGGTCGGACGTGCCCTAAACACATCCCTAGGGAGGCGTTTGGGTGACATTTTGACCAGATGCCCGAACCACCTCATCTGGCTCCTCCCGAATGGCAGAGCTTTTCACCCTATCTCTAAGGGAGAGCCTCGTCACCCGGCGGAGGAAACTCATTTCAGCCGCTTGTACCCGTGATCTTGTCTTTTTGGTCGTAACCCAAAGCTCATGACCATAGGTGAGGATGGGAACGTAGATGGACCGGTAAATTGAGAGCTTTGCCTTCCGGCTCAGCTACTTCTTCACCACAACGGATCAATACAGTGTTCGCATTACTGAAGACGCCGCACCGATCCGCCTGTCGATCTCACGATCCACCTGCTACAACAAACCAGAACCAAAACCACCAGCCATGGTTTCAACGGCACCCTAATTTTTACGTTTTGTGACTCAGATCCGCAGTTTGCTGGGGCCGCCATCATCCCTGCCTCCCTAAAATACAAGGAGGAAATCTACTTCTTCTTCAGTGAGTTCAACAAGACAGCCCGAGTGGACGAGGAGCCGTACAGGGCCCGCATCGGCCGGATCTGCATGGTAACAAGACTTACAGATCCCGAAGAGCAATAAGGATTCTGTCACAGGATTCGATTTCGTCACCGGCGTCGACATTGACAAGTCATCTTGATTCGCAGGTGGACGAGGGCGGGATCAAGGCTCTGTTGGCCGACTCGTGGACCACCTTCCTGAAGGCACGGGTCATGTGCGGCGCCGGAAACACTCAGCAGCAGTACAACAACATGAAGCATGCGGTGGTACTGACAGCCAAGGACAAGCGGGCCGGTGTCATGTACGGCCTGTTTTCTAACGCGTGGTAAGCTGGAACATCCAGAAAGCTAACCTCTCACATGTCTTATTATCTGTCTATCAATCCATCTCCTTAATATTCCGGACTTGTTTTTCAGGGGCAGAAGTGTGATTTGTGCCTATTCCATAGAAGACATTGACCAGGCCTTCTCCACATCCAAACTTAAGGGCTACAGCAGCTCCTTCATTGGCAGTCGTCCTGGGATGGTAAGAAGACCAAACCAAGTGGAACTCCCTCTAATTCTGGTCTGTCCTGATCCTACGGCTTTGCTTGCTCTTGTAGTGTGTCCGTAAAAACTCCACGGCGGGCGGTCCCAACGACATAAAAAACCTGGGTGTGATCCGGTACCATCCGGAGATTGAGGACGTGATTCGACCCGTAGGCGTGGCTCCGCTCGACCTCCCGACGGATGACCAAATCACGCACACGGTGGCAGACATTGTCCTCGCCGTCAACGAAGAGCACTACAGCGTCCTTTACCTCGGAACAGGTAACGCCTCACTCGGGTGAACAAACTGTATTGATTCGCAACCTTTACTTTTTCCGTACCGACGAAAAAACACACGAAAATATTCGCGACTGGTTTCATGTTTTGACAACAGCACTCAGACTCGTCGGTAGGAAAAGAGGAATGATTCATCCGTTGTCCGTAATCTTTGAACCGGCGAACGAGTAGAAACATCTATAAAGAAAATGCATGCATCTCTTTTCATGTTTATTTCTGACACAAGCGCTCTCATATTCTGTTTATATGTGATCAAACGTGCACGCTGAGGGGCTGCCATTGCTTCCAGAAGGCCCTCCAAAAATTGCCTTGTGCCTGAGGGAGATTACCATGGCAACCGTCACAAGTCATATGTGTGCACGGCTGTCTCCCTGCTCTCATATTCACAGGAAGACGTCACATTTATCAGCATAGAGTCTTTGCCGGTGGCCCCGTTTAAACTGCACACCTGTTTTATTTGCCCTAAAGAGACCCAGATCCGATTTCTTTTTTCGTCAGTCTAATTGCTCCAAAGTGCTTTAAATATGATCTTTTTGCATCAGATTCAGGCCACATCAGGAAGTAGTTTGAATCCTATTAAAATCTAATATTTGCAAATGTAACTTCAGTCTAAACGCAATGCGACCTGAATGCGACTCGTATATTTTCGTCAGCTTTGGTCGAGCCAGCGGAAGGGGATACGTCATCACCACATCCGGTTTTGGTGAGCAAAGTCTTCTTTCGACGGCTGAATTTTCGGTGCATCACTGGTGGGCAAATAATTGGCAATATGTAATACACGAATATATATTTTCATTCTGAAGAAATAGCGATTGCTGAAGGACCGGAATTGACGCTAAGGCGTATTTGCTCACCGTATTTTCAGGACCATAGGGCCCACCGGATTATTAGGCGCGCTGCTGATAAATGGTGTATTTTTTATCTTTTTTAAAATATATTATAATGGACTCTCACTATTATGTTAGATCCACTATGGACTGGACTCTCACACGATTATGTTAGATCCACTATGGACTGGACTCTCACACTATTATGTTAGATCCACTATGGACTGGACTCTCACACTATTATGTTAGATCTACTATGGACTGGACTCTCACACTAATATGTTAGATCCACTATGGACTGGACTCTCACACTATTATGTTAGATCCACTATGGACTGGACTCTCACACTATTATATTAGATCCACTATGGACTGGACTCTCACTATTATGTTAGTTCCACTATGGACTGGACTCTCACACTATTATGTTAGATCCACTATGGACTGGACTCTCACTATTATGTTAGATCCACTATGGACTGGACTCTCACACTATTATGTTATATCCACTATGGACTGGACTCTCACAATATTATGTTAGATCCACTATGGACCGGACTCTCACACTATTATGTTACATCCACTATGGACTGGACTCTCACAATATTATGCTAGATCCACTCGACGTCCATTGCACCGGTCGCCCAGGGGAGGTGGGCCCCACATCTGCGGTCCCCTCCAAGGTTTCTCATTGTCATCCCATTGGGTTGAGTTTTTTCTTGCCCTGATGTGGAATGTGAGCCGAGCATGTCGTTGTGGCTTGTGCAGCCCTTTGAGACACTCGTGATTTAGGGCTATATAAGTAATCTTTGATTGATTGATTGATTGATTAATATAAGGCACACCGGATTATAGGGCCCATTAAAGGAGTCATATTATTATTATTTTTTCTAAATGTAAAAGACATAACATGTAATGGTGGTTCTTTGGTCAAAATGTTGCATAGATGATGTTTTACACATCATCTTCAAGCCGCTTTCTGACAGTCGCTTCAGGATGCGCCCTTTTGTGGGCGGTTTTATTTACGTGGCTCACCTTCGGCAGCGTCTTCTACTCGTCATCTTTGTTGTAGCGGTGTAGCGTGCAAGGACGGGAGTGGAAGAAGTGTCAAAAGATGGAGCTAACTGTTTTAATGACATTCAGACTTTACTTCAATCAATAACAGAGCAGCATCTCCTCATCCGGAAACAACAACACCCGAAATGTGTCCCGTGAAAAACCGTCCGACCGGAACACTCTAATAACTAAAGTTCCTTGGGTGA
This sequence comes from Nerophis lumbriciformis, assembly GCF_033978685.3. NCBI lineage: Eukaryota > Metazoa > Chordata > Actinopteri > Syngnathiformes > Syngnathidae > Nerophis > Nerophis lumbriciformis. The sequence continues at coordinate 53,843,364 of NC_084551.2, read as the reverse complement.
ATAATGTAAACTCACTACACCGGTATGTTTTAGCGCTTTCATGGTGAGTTTACTGACAGATGTAAGTAAGAACTTTACACTACTTTATATTAGAAATGGCAACAGTGGAGGATGAATGTCCCATAACAAGAAGATAGAGAAAAAGCAGAAGCTTATCGAGTACGGAGTCACCACAGACTAAAAAGGCGGATGTGCGCAATTTTTCAGGATTTATGCAGATCCCAAATACAGATCAGCAGGTACCAGAAGGGAAGAAAAGTTGCTTTTGCATAATATTGCGAAACAAAACGTCAGATAATATGTCTTACCTTATACACACACACCATAATAATACTCCTATGTTTAATGCGCCTACAATCCTTCAAGCGGTGTGGCTTCATAGCTTACCAAAGTCGTACTAAAACATTTTGACAGATTTTTGAGCGCCGTGTGTAATGTTCTATATTTTCAATGGCACATATAAAATTTGGGTTTTGTTTGCTTGAGTCCTATTGCAGTGTACACGTATCTCTTATGTTTGACTGCCACCTACTGTTCGCACTTATCATTACACCATGTACCATATAAAATAGTTTCGAGGTCGGTAAGCACAACCAAAGTTATTCCGTACATTAGGCGCACCGGGCTATAAGGTGCACTGTCGAGTTTTGAGAAAATGAAAGGGTTTTAAGTGCACCTTATAGTCCGAAAAATACAGTAACTCTTATTTTCAAGGTGTGGCGGTAATAAAAATGTTCCATATTTTCAATGGAACATATAAAATGTTGGTGTTGTTTACTTGAGTCATATTGCCATCACAGTGCAGCCTACACTCATCTCTTATGTTTGACTGCCATCTACTGGTCACACTTATCATTACACCATGTACCAAATAAAATAGCTTCGAGGTGGGTAAGCTCCACCAAACCTATTCCGTACATTAGGCGCAACGAGTAATAAGGTGCTGTCATGATCCGTGGTCCGGATCATGTTTTGTTATGTTCTGTTAGTTTTGGACTCCCTTATTTCCTGTTTGTGCACTCCTGGGTTTATTTTGGTCACCATGGGGATGAATTGGGTTTACCTGCCTCTGGTTAGTGGTCCCACGCTCAGCTGCTGTCAACCACTAATCAGAGAGCTATTTAGTCACCTTGCTCGTCACGCTCAGTCTGGTGTCATTGTTTGCTTCATGCGCCTGTTACTTTTCTGTTTGTGGTGCTGTTGTGACTTTTCAAGATTAAATCATGTTCCTACCTGAAAGTCCTGTGCGGAGTCGTCCGTTTGCATCCCGGGAGAACGAACCTCGCATTAAGCTGCAACCCCGCCGTGACAGACGCACTGTCGAGTTTTGAGGGGGAAAAAAAGGATTGCGCCTTATAGTCCGGATAATACAGTACATGTTACGTACACTGCATGCGTTGTAAGTGAGTTGAAAAATAAAGCTAGATCTACAGTGATGTCCGCCACAAAAAGATTAGAACCCTCCCAAATATGTTACACGGTATATATTCATTAATACATTAAAATACTTTCATTTATTTTCGTGTAAAAAAACGTTCCTTTTTAAGGTGGCGATTTTTATTTTATTTTGTAGTAGTAGTGACTAGGGATGTCCCGATCCGATATTTGGATCGGATCGGCCGCCGATATTTGCCAAAAAATGCGTATCTGCAAGGCATGGGAAAATGCCGATCTAGATCCAGTTTTAAAAAAACTCCGGTCCGTGTTTTCCAACGCACAGATTTAAATAATACATTCCACTTTTCTGCTGCTCCCTATTTCCGTTCCGCATTTTCCAGCACACCTTCAACACATCAACAGGTCTATGGATTCTCACGCAGTTGCTTTTAGCTGCTGGCATTGCACTACAGGCTCTTCTCACTCCTTCTTCTGTCTCCTTCTCACAGACAGCAAGCGCACCTTCTTACACACGTCACATACTGTCACGTCATACGTCACATACGTATACGTCCTCTCCCAGCAGAGAGGTAGCAGCATGGCTAACGTTAGCTGTGATGCTAGCGCAGCCGCTAAGGTGCGCGCCTGCTCAAACGTCCTCTGCGCACGGCAAATCTATGCCACGCACAAAATCAAATAAAAAAATAAGCGCATAACAATTTTCGACACACGGACACGACAGAGAAAACAGTTTTCGTCATCATTGTTCAAATATTGCAACGTCTGTCGAGATGCTTATCTCCATTCGGTGCCACACGTCCACACCATCAAAATGTCGAGGCAAAAATTTCCACATCAACACCATATGAAAAAATTAGTGATTTTTTTAGTTGTGATTTCCTTCTCTGCATGAAAGTTTAAAAGTAGCATATATTAATGCAGTATGAAGAAGAATGTTTTAATGTAGGCATGCAAGCCTTGAAAGAACATTTTGAAAATCAAGACTACATTTCCTGCAAATGGGTGCATTTCTACCCTATATTTTAACTTTAGATTTATTCTCATATCAAACTCTTTTGGCTGTCTTTTTGACACTTACATCCGGCGCCCCCCTCCACACCCTGGATTATAAATAATTCAATGTGATTATCTTGTGTGATGACTGTATTATGATGATAGTGTATATCTGATAGTATATATATGTATCATGAATCAATTTAAGTGGACCTCGACTTAAACAAGTTGAAAAACTTATTCGGGTGTTACCATTTAGTGGTCAATTGTACGGAATATGTACTTCACTGTGCAATCTACTAATAAAAGTCTCAATCAGTCAATCAAAACGCATAGAATCATCATACTGCTGTGATTATATGCATCAAGTGTTCATTCAAGGCTAAGGCAAAATATCGAGATATATATCGTGTATCGCAATATGGCCTTAAAATATCGCAATATTAAAAAAAGGCCATATCGCCCAGCCCTAGTTCAATGATGCCATTTGTGTTTGTCATGTATAATTTTGTCTATTTTGTGTTTATCCTTGAATAAACAGGTCAGTTTCTTGTTACCAACCATTGTGTATTATTCAAACTCCCCTAATTCAGCTGGCTAGTTGTTATCAAGAGTACTAAAACCCTTTTCAACATGATTCTGACAACTAAGTAGGCTAAATAACTTTAAACTTTAATACATGCTCGGATAGGCCAGTATCGGTCAGTATCGGTATCGGTCAGTATCGGTATCGGATTGGAAGTGCAAAAACAATATCGGTATCGGATTGGAAGTGCAAAAACCTGGATCGGGACATCCCTAGTAGCGACTTTATTTACGGAGTCCGGTCAACTCCCTTTTGGTTTCACTTTATCGACCTGCGCATGCAAGTGACGTCGAGGCCACATTGGGGCCACATTTGGCATACTTGCCAACCCTCCCGATTTTCCCGAGAGACTCCCGAATTTTAGTGCCCCTCCCGAAAATCTCCCGGGGCAACCATTCTCCCGAATTTCTCCCGATTTCCACCCGGACAACAATATTGGGGGCGTGCCTTTTACTGCCTTTAGCGTCCTCTCTCACCTGAAACCTTCACCCCTTAACAGCCGCATGCTGTCCAGGCATCCACTTTTCCTCCATACAAACAGTGTGCCGGCCCAGTCACATAATAATGTAGAATTGGACGGGTTTAACAATGATCTTTACTCAAAGATGTCAAGAAATGCTGACCCGTTGTATGATCTTTTAACTGGTTTAATGATAACATTAATTTCAAGCACACACACACACAAGTGAATGCCAAGCATACTTGGTCAACAGCCATACAGGTCACACTGAGGGTGGCCGTATAAACAACTTTAACACTGTTACAAATATGCTTCACACTGTGAACCCACACCAAACAAGAATGACACACACATTTCTGGAGAACATCCACATTGTAACACAACATAAACACAACAGAACAAATACCCAGAACCCCCCACCCATCTCCTGAATTTGGAGGTCTCAAGGTTGGCAAGTATGACATTTGGGCTTTACACTGGAGCCAGATAAAGAACACATTGTACTTGCAATGTCAACAGTCGGCTGGAAAAACAACATAATTAGGGACACTTTGGCCTGCAGCGTCAACCTAGTAGTCAGTGTTGTCCGTGTAAGGGTAGGGATTTGGTGGAAGCTAAAAATATCGCAAATAAAACTATTTAGCAAGAACAAATTGATGGCCTCTCGCTGTGGGCGGAACGAAGTGTGGAAGCAACAGGGGGGACGGAACAGAACATGACTGTGATGGCCTGAAAAGAAAGTGGAGCACATTGACGTTTAAAGGAGGACGAGAGCTGTGGTAAAAATGTCCCCTCTCTTTAGGGGGGGCTCAGTGGGTGGTCAGTCCAAACCCACTTGGCCCGCTTGGGGGGGGGGGTATAACTTCACACTCAGTGGGCGGTGCTTAAACCAGAATATGACTTTTATGTTATAAAACCGGCAGTAATTTCATTGTCCAACTGGTAGCCATTTTCTTGTTGTTGTCGTTTTAAGGCACGGGTGTCAAACCCATCCATCCATCCATTTTCTACCGCTTGTCCCATTCGGGGTCGCAGAGGTTTCTGGAGCCTATCTCAAATCACGGCATTAAAAGTAAAAAATAAATAGAACTTCAGATTGTTTTCCTTGTCTTTGTCAAAAATAGAACAAACACGTTACGACAGTCGACTCGGTGGCTTAGTGGTTAGAGTGTCCGCCCTGAGATCGGTAGGTCGTGAGTTCAAACCCCGGCCAAGTCATACCAAAGACTATACCAAAAAAATGGGACCTGTTACCTCCCTGCTTGGCACTCAGCATCAAGGGTTGGAATTAGGGGTTAGATCACCAAAAATTATTCCCGGGCGCAGCCACCGCTGCTGCTCACTGCTCCCCTCACCTCCCAGGAGGTGATCAAGGGTGATGGGTCAAATGCAGAGAATCATTTTCGCCACACCTAGTGCGTGTGTGACAATCATGGGTACTTGGACATGGATAAGGTGCTGGCTGTCTAGAGTCGGGACCCGGGGTGGACCGCTAGCCTGTGCATCAGTTGGGGACATCTCTGCGCTGCTGACCTGTTTTCGCTCGGGATGGTCTCCTGCTGGCCCCACTATGGACTGGACTCTCACTATTATGTTAGATCCACTATGGACTGGACTCTCACTATTATGTTAGCTCCACTATGGACTGGACTCTCACTATTATGTTAGATCCACTATGGACTGGACTCTCACACTATTATGTTAGATCCACTATGGATTGGACTATCACTATTATGTTAGATCCACTATGGACTGGACTCTCACTATTATGTTAGATCCACTATTGACTGGACTCTCACTATTATGTTAGATCCACTATGGACTGGACTCTCACTATTATGTTAGATCCACTATGGACTGGATTCTCACACTATTATGTTAGATCCACTATGGACTGGACTATCACTATTATGTTAGATCCACTATGGACTGGACTCTCACACTATTATTTTAGATCCACTATAGACTGGACTATCACTATTATGTTAGATCCGCTATGGACTGGACTCTCACTATTATGTTAGATCCACTATTGACTGGACTCTCACTATTATGTTAGATCCACTATGGACTGGACTCTCACTATTATGTTAGATCCACTATGGACTGGACTCTCACACTATTATGTTAGATCCACTATGGACTGGACTATCACTATTATGTTAGATCCACTATGGACTGGACTCTCACTATTATGTTAGATCCACTATTGACTGGACTCTCACTATTATGTTAGATCCACTATGGACTGGAATCTCACTATTATGTTAGATCCACTATGGACTGGACTCTCACTATTATGTTAGATCCACTATGGACTGGACTATCACTATTATGTTAGATCCACTATGGACTGGACTCTCACTATTATGTTAGATCCACTATGGACTGGACTCTCACTATTATGTTGGATCCACTACAGACTGGACTCTCACACTATTATGTTAGATCCACTATGGACTGGACTCTCACTGTTATGTTAGGTCTACTATGGACTGGAGTCACACTATTATGTTAGATCCACTATGGACTGGACTCTCACACTATTATGTTAGATCCACTATGGACTGGGCTTTCACAATATTATGCTAGACCCACTCGACATCCATTGCATCCGGTCTCCCACATCTGCGGTCCTCTCCAAGGTTTCTCATAGTCATTCACATCGACGTCCCACTGGGTTGTGAGTTTTTCCTTGCCCTTATGTGGGCTCTGAACCAAGGATGTCGTTGTGGCTTGTGCAGCCCTTTGAGACACTTGTGATTTAGGGCTATGTACTGTAAATAAACATTGATTGACTTTAACTTTTAACTTTAACAATATTACAATAAAAATATAGAAAAAACTACCGACTTCGGTAAAGTTTAGATCCATGAAGGAAAGAAGAAAGTAAATGAATGTTTATTACTGAATACATTTACATTCATCCATTGCTTACCGCTTGTCCCTTCTTTTGGGTCGCGGTGGGGTGCTGGAGCCTATCTCAGCTGCATTCGGGCGGAAGGCGGGGTACGCCCTGGACAAGTCGCCACCTCATCACAGGGCCAACACAGATAGACAGACAACATTCACACACTACATATGCATAAAAATGTGTTTTCTTTTGTATTATATTTTTTAAAGAATTAAGTAACGTTTATGACAACCTTTTTTCCAAAACGCAATATAGTATGTGAGATATAACAGGATAATGCATATATTTATCATTCGTTTTCAAAACGCTTATAAAAAAAGTGGGACCCCAAAAATGTACCGTGGGAGCCCATTTTTATGACTTGATGGGGTCCCAGACCCCATTTTGAAAATTCCTAGCGCCAACACTGATGGAGTATTGGTGCATGCAAAAGAGCAGCATGTGGCTGTGGCCTGCGGGCCGGTTCTAATACTAATCAAATATCATCCCGGGGGCCGTAGATCGTTCATTCGCGGGCCTTGACTTTGAAACCCCTGTTTTAAGGGGTCTGCCGTTGAGTTTTGTAGACCAGTAATTTGCTCAAGTGATTGTCTTTTACAGATTTGGGTCTACACAACACAAATCCCTTAAAAACTTCAAAATGAACGGCTACCGGTGACGTTGGAAGTACCTCCAGTTGTAGGAATCATAAATCATTACAAAGTATTTCCATACTACAAACAATATGGTGCATCCCACAAAACAAAATGGCTACCGGATGTGACATCCATCCATCCATCCATCCGTCCATTTTCTTCCGCTTATCCGAGGTCGGGGGCAGCAGCCTAAGCAGAGAAGCCCAGCGTGACAGTCTCTCACTGTCGGGGTTCCATGGACCACCGAGGACTGACATGACTGGAGCAGTTTTGACTTTGTTTTATTATTTCAATAAAACGTTAGTCGCTTTTCAGCTCCTTCCTCTTCCCACTCTTCCGGTTGCTTTTCAGACGCCCTCGTCGTCTCCGTCTGCCTCTCGCTCTCTTCCGCGCTGCATCCGTTGCTGGCTCTCCAAATCCTTCCCTCCCCTCGTTCTCGGGTGCCGCCCTTTTACACACTGAGGGGGATTACACAATTGTGCCCAGCCGGGCGATCCACGCACCTGAGGCTTATTATGGCGTCGATCCCGGCGCGCCACGCCTCGCCGCCGGCCACGCCTCCTCGCCGCCATCTTGGAGTCGGCCCCGGCGTGCCCTGCCTCGCTGTTGGTCTGCCGGCCATGCCTCCCCACACCCAGACTTCCCTCTCCCCAGCCACTTCGTCCAGCTCCTCCCAGGGTACCCTGAGGCGTTCCCAGGCCAGCCGGGAGACATAGTCTTCCCAAAGTGTCCTGGGTCTTCCCCTTGGCCTCCTGCCAGTCGGATGTGCCCCCTAGGGAGGCGTTCGGGTGGCATCCTGAGCAGATGCCCGAACCACCCAATCTGGCTCCTCTCCATGTGGAGGAGCAGCGGCTTTACTCTGAGCTCCTCCCAGATGGCAGAGCTTTTCACCCTATCTCTAAGGGAGAGCCCCGCCACCCGGCGGAGGAAACTCATTTCGGCCGCTTGTACCCGTGATCTTGTCCTTTCGGTCATAACCCAAAGCTCATGACCATAGGTGAGGATGGGAACGTAGATCGACCGGTAAATTGAGAGCTTTGCCTTCCGGCTCAGCTCCTTCTTCACCACAACGGATCGATACAGCGTCCACATTACTGAAGACGCCGCCCAGATCCGCCTGTCCATCTCACGATCCACTCTTCCCCCACTCGTGACATAGATGTGACATAGAGGTCATAAATCATGATGTGTCAGAACATCCCCCCCAAATAGGTGGGTAGTATTAGCCGCACTCCTTGACCTATGGATGACCCCTCTCAATCCCCTGCAGCCCCACTTAATAGATGGAACGTATTACTACTGAGAGCACTCTGGTCTCCTTCCTAACTCTTAACTCATTCCTGTCAGACGACTAGAGTATTGGTGACATCACCGCTTCTTTCACAGCGGATCTAGAACGTTCCCTTCTCTGAGAACGGTGCAGCAGTGGTGTTGTCTGAGGGCGACTTGGTAGTGTGCATGGACCAATAGGGTCGGTGACGCCGGTGAGGTATTGTTGAACAAAAGCTTTTATTTGATCAAGCACATTACAGATGCTCCAGCAAAACTGGAGGAGATGTTAGCCAGAGGAAAATCTCCCTCCCTCTGTTGGGGGAACTTCTCCTTACAGTCGTGGTCAAAAGTTTACATACACTTGTAAAGAACATAATGTCATGGCTGTCTTTGAGTTTCTAATCATTTCTACAACTCTTATTTTTTTGTGATAGAGTGATTGGAGCACATACTTGTTGGTCACAAAAAACATTCATGAAGTTTGGTTCTTTTATGAATTTATTATGGGTCTACTGAAAATGTGAGCAAATGTGCTGGGTCAAAAGTATACATACAGCAATGTTAATATTTGCTTACATGTCCCTTGGCAAGTTTACCTGCAATAAGGCGCTTTTGGTAGCCATCCACAAGCTTCTGGCTGTCATGATCCTTGGTCCGGATCATGTTTTCGTTATGTTCTGTTAGTTTAACTCCAGAGTTCCTGTTTTTTGTGCACTCTTGTTTGTTTTGGTTGCCATTAGGGCTGTGAATCTTTGGGTGTTCCACGATTCGATTCAATATCGATTCTTGGGGTCACGATTCGATTCAAAATCGATTTTTTTTTTTTCCAATTCAACACGATTCTCGATTCAAAAACAATTTTTTCCCCCGATACATAGGATTTCAGCAGGATCTACCCCAGTCTGCTGACATGCAAGCAGAGTAGTCGATTTTTGTAAAAAGCTTTTATAATTGTAAAGGACAATGTTTTATCAACTGATTGCAATAATGTCAATTTGTTTTAACTATTAAATGAACCAAAAATATGACTTATTTTATCTTTGTGAAAATATTGGACACAGTGTGTTGTCAAGCTTATGAGATGCGATGCAAGTGTAAGCCACTGTGACACTATTGTTAATTTTTTGTTAATGTCTAATGATAATGTCAATGAGGGATTTTTAATCACTGCTATGTCGAAATTGTAACTAATATTGATACTGTTGTTGATAATATTCATTTTTGTTTCACTACTTTTGGTTTGTTCTGTGTCGTGTTTGTGTCTCCTCTCAATTGCTCTGTTTATTGCAGTTCTGAGTGTTGCTGGGTCGGGTTTGGTTTTGGAATTGGATTGCATTGTTATGGATTTGTTTTTTTGATTTTTATTAAGGATCCCCATTAGCTGGTTGCCTCAACAACCCACTAGTCTTCCTGGGGTCCACAATTCAATACAATTACAAATAAAAGCATATAATTATAACTACACAATACAGGAAAAAAAAATAAAAATGAAATAAAAGCATCAATAAGGTATTGGTATTGCTGTGTATTGTTTTGTTGGATTGATTAATTAAAAAAAAAAATTTTTTTTAATTAAAAAAATAAAAAATCGATTTTTTAAAAATGAGAATCGATTCTGAATCGCACAACGTGAGAATCGCGATTCGAATTCGAATCGATTTTTTCCCACACCCCTAGTTGCCATGGTGGCATATGATTTTGACCTGCCGCTGGTGTTTGGACGCTCACCTGGCTCTAATCAAGAGACTATTTAAACCGCCTTTGCCTGGCGTCATTGCTCGTTTCAGGTCTGATTCTATAGTTATGCTAGTTATTGGTTTCATGCCACAGTTTCATGTTGTTCTATGCCATAGTTCATGTTAGTTGTTTCATGCCACAGTTTCATAGTTACTCCATGCCATAGTTATGTTAGTTTGTTTCTTGCTATGCTATAGTTTATGCTAGTTGTTTGCTTCACGCTATTGCCACGCAACCCTCTACGTAAGTCTTGTTTATTTCATGCCACCGTTAGAGAGTTTTTGCCTGTTATTTTGTAGTTAGATTAATAAATATGTTCCTACCTGCAAGCCTTGTCCGGAATAGTCCGTTTGCATCCCGGGAGAACAAACTGCGCAGCAAGCTGTGACCCCCCCTGTTATGACACTGGCAAGCTTCTGGTTGAATTTTTGACCACTCTTCTTGACAAAATTGGTGCAGTTCAGCTAAATTTGTTGGTTGTCTGACATGGACTTGTTTCTTCAGTATTGTTCACACGTTTAAGTCAGGACTTTGGGAAGGCCGTTCTAAAACCTTCATTCTAGCCTGATTTAGCCATTGCTTTACCACTTTTGACATGTGTTTGGGGCTCATTGTCCTGTTGGAACACCCAACTGCGCCCAAGACCCAACCTCCGGGCTGATGATTTTAGGTTGTCCTGAAGAATTTGGAGGTAATCCTCCTTTTTCATCGTCCCTTTTAAAGCACCAGTTCCATTGGCAGCAAAACAGGCCCAGAGCATAATACTACCACCACCATGCTTGACGGTAGGAATGGTGTTCCTGGGATTAAAGGCCTCACATTTTCTCCTCCAAACATACTGCTGGGTATTTTGGCCAAACAGCTCAATTTTTGTTTCATCTGACCACAGAACTTTCCTCCAGAAGGTCTTATCTTTGTCCATGTGATTACTTTACAAGTGTAGGTAAACTTTTGACCACGACTGTATATACACCGTACAGGCTGTCTCATTCGCTTTGTTGTTCTAGTCTTGGGGCCAGCCAGTCCGGACAACGCGCCGTTTGTTTGTTGTCAATTTGCTGAATTGAGTCAGGTGACCTCCGACCCGTGATCTCTACTCCTACCGGTGGGGGATGCTGCCAGTCGTTAATGCCTTTACACTTCCTCCTAAAATCCAACCACTGCTATCCTTTAAGTCCTACAATGCCCGGGGGGCAAGAGCAGCCATCCCTGGATGATCTTTGTTTGACATCTGGATCTGAAGCTATCTAAGGGCGTATTTTCTTCGTGGAATAACCCCCTAAGAGATTCTGTGACCAAGCACAAATGCATGCTAGTTTACAATCGTATAAGAAAAATGTACAAGTTACAATTTACAGATACTTCACAGCAACCACAGTCAGACTGCTAGCCTAACCATAGGGGTCTATTTGCAACCCTCAATGTCCAATCCTTTTCCAGGTGAAAAAGGTACAGCTATGTTAACAAGCTACAGAAGTGAAGTGTTGTACAAAAACCAAAAGCAGTGAAGTTGTCACGTTGTGTAAATGGTAAATAAAAAGAGAATACAATGATTTGCAAATCCTTTTCAACTTATATTCAACTGAATAGACTGCAAAGACAAGATATTTAACATTCAAACTGGGAAAATTTTATTTTTTGCAAATATTAGCTCATTTGGAATTTGGTGCTTGCAACGTGTTTCAAAAAAGCTGGCACAAGTGGCAAAAAAGACTGAGAAAGTTGAGGAATGCTCATCAAAACACTTATTTGGAACATCCCACAGGTGAACAGGCAAATTGGGAACAGGTGAGTGCCATGATTGGGTATAAAAGTAGATTCTATGAAATGCTCAGTCATAAACAAGGATGGAGCGAGGGTCACCACTTTGTCAACAAATGCGTGCGCAAATTGTCCAACCGTTTAAGAACAACATTTATTGCAAGGAATTTAGGGATTTCACCATTTACGGTCTGTAATATCATCAAAATGTTCAGAGAATCTGGAGAAATCACTGCATGTAAGCGGCGATATTACAGACCTCTGATCCCTCAGGCGGTACTGTATCAAAAAGCGACATCAACGTGTAAAGGATATCACCACATGGGCTCAGGAACACTTCGGAAAACCACTGTCAGTAACTACAGTTGGTCACTACATCCGTAAGTGCAAGTTAAAGGCCCATTGAAACTCACTACTACCGACCACGCAGTCTGATAGTTTATGAATCAATGATGAAATCTTAACATTGCAACACATGCCAATACGGCCGGGTTAGTTTACTAAAGTGCAATTTTAAATTTTGCGCGAAATATCCTGCTGAAAACGTCTCGGTATGATGACGCCTGAGCGTGACGTCACGCATTGAAGAGGACATTTTGGGACAGCATGGTCGCCAGCTATTAAGTCGTCTGTTTTCATCGCAAAAATTCCACAGTATTCTGGACATCTGTGTTGGTGAATCTTTTGCAATTTGTTCAATGAACAATGTAGACAGCAAAGAAGAAAGCTGTAGGTGGGAAGCGGTGTATTGCGGCAGGTGTTGTACCGGATAACGCACCCCCGCCGTAGAATGCACCCCCTGACTGTTGTGCCGGATAACACAGCCAGTGTTTCATTGTTTACATTCCCGAAAGATGACAGTCAAGCTTTACCATTGGCCTGTGGAGAACTGGGACAACAGAGACTCTTACCAGGAGGACTTTGAGTTGGATACGCAGACGCGGTACCGTGAGTAAGCATGCAGCTGCGGCTTCCAAACATTTGATCGCTTGCCCGTACGTGCGTGCCACTATGTGCATGTCACATACGTAACTTTGGGGACTTTGGGGAAATATATGTGCTGTATGAACTTTGGGAAGGTGAACGGTACTTTGGGCTGTGGGATTGAGTGTGTTGTGCAGGTGTTTGAGTTGTATTGGCGGGTTATATGGACGGGAGGGGGGAGGTGTTTGTTATGCGGGATTAATTTGTGGCATATTAAGTATAAGCCTGGTTGTGTTGTGGCTAATAAAGTATATATATGTCTTGTGTTTATTTACTGTTTTAGTCATTCCCAGCCGAGTCATACCAAAGACTATAAAAATGGGACCCATTACCTCCCTGCTTGGCACTCAGTATCAAGGGTTGGAATTGGGGGTTAAATCACCAAAAATGATTCCCGGGCGCGGCCACCGCTGCTGCCCACTGCTCCCCTCACCTCCCAGGGGGTGATCAAGGGTGATGGGTTAAATGCAGAGAATAATTTCGCCACACCTAGTGTGTGTGTGACAATCATTGGTACTTTAACTTTTTAACTTTAATATCAGGTCCCACCCGCCTCTCACAGCATCTTCCCTATCTGAATCGCTCCCACTGCCCTCTAGTCCTTCACTCTCACTTTCCTCATCCACAAATCTTTCATCCTCGCTCAAATTAATGGGGAAATCGTCGTTTTCTTTCTCCGAATCGAAAAAAACAATCTGCGGATGTGAGGAGCTCCACAACCTGTGACGTCACGCGCATATCGTCTGCTACTTCTGGTACAGGCAAGGCTTTTTTATCAGCGACCAAAAGTTGCGAACTTTATCGTCGATGTTCTCTACTAAATCCTTTCAGCAGAAATATGGCAATATCGCGAAATGATCAAGTATGACACATAGAATGGACCTGCTATCCCTGTTTAAATAAGAAAATCGCATTTCAGTAGGCCTTTAAGACTGTATTGTGCAAAGCAAAAGCCATTTATGAACAACACCCAGAAACGCCGCCGGCTTCGCCGGGCCCGAGCTCATCTAAGATGGACTGATGCAAAGTGGAAAAGTGTTCTGTGGTCTGGTCCGTTGTGTCCTCCGGAACAAAGAGAAAAAGAACCATAGGCGCAAAGTGTAAAAGCCAGCATGTGTGATGGTATGGGGGTGTATTAGTGCCCAAGACATGGGTAACTTACACACCTGTGAAGGCACCATTAATGCTGAAAAGTACATACAGGTTTCGGAGCATCATATGTTATCATGGACGCCCCTGCTTATTTCAGCAATATAATGCCATCAACAAAGGCCACCTTTTCCGAGCAGAATCAGCAGCAAGTTTCAGTTTGTGTCATTGAAGTGACATGCCAGGACCTCGCTGCTGGGAGGAGGCAGGACCGGCGCTAAATCCAATCGATATTTTGGGCGTACAAAGCAGAAGCGTTTATATAAAGACGCCGTCACAGTCAGAGAATGTGCACGCTCAGCACCTGAAGTTCTGCATTGTCACCCGTTCTCACCTCAGTGTCACTCTGCTATCATCCGCTGTCTTGATAGAGCTGGAAATAGAATACACTCGTAAAATAAACTGTGACATTTTATCTCTGACTGAAGGAAGAAAAGGAGGCTTGAAGCTCGACGGGAAGAAAGGAGGCCAACTAAAGTAAGAACAGTGCCGCGTCAGGGAGTGATTAAAGCCGTTGTTGCCACAAAGTACAGTACATGATGGACTACGGCAATATTCCCTCCCTGCAAAGGAACATGATCTCCGTTGAGAAACACATGTTCACCATCATCTCTCTTTAATTACAAAACATTATAAAAAGGGTGTATGATTTGTAAAAGAGCAAACCGCATCCTCAGGGACTCATCCCACCCAGGTCACTACTGGCTTGATTTAACTCTTGCCCTCAGGGAGGCGCTATAAGACCATCAAAGCAAGGACAAATAAGACTGAAAAACAGTTTCTATCCTAGAGCTGCTATTGCCCTACACTCTGCACTTACCTGAACACTCACCACTTTATTAACCTGCTTAACTCTGATGGAGATCTGCTGTGCAAAATGTTTTTAAAATTGTTATGTTTTTAAATGTTTTATTATTGTTTGTTGTCTTAAGAGTATTTTATGTAGGTTGTTTTAAACGCACTGAGCTGGATTGCTGTTCAAATTTCGATGTTTCCATGCAATGACAATAAAGGTGTTCTGATTCTGAAAAGTGAAACTCCCAGGAAGCTGTAATAGCTCATAAACTCGGGCCCCAATTGTCATAACTTACTGCGAGGTTTGTTCTCCCGGGAAGCAATCGGACTATAGGAACATATTTAATTATCTTCTCTCAAAAAGGTAGAAAAAAACGAAAAACAAGGCTGATCGCACTTGGAGTTAAAGTAAACAACTGGCATAAGCTATGGCATAGCAAGAAACAAACATGAAACTGTGGCATGAAAAGAGCAATGACGCCAGGACGACTAACTGGCAAATAATAGTCTCTTGATTAGAGCAGGTGCGTGTCCTGAACACATGAAGCAGGTGAAACTAATACGTCGCCATGGAAACTAAAACAAACAAGGGTGTACAAAAACAGGAACTACTGGAGTCCTAAAAATAACAAAAACATGATTTAGACCACAGATCATGACACCAATACAGTACATGTAAGATGATAAGTAGAGATGTCCGATAATGGCTTTTTTGCTGATATCCGATATTCCGATATTGTCCGACTCTTAATTACCGATTCCGATATCAACCGATACCGATATATATAGTACAGAATTAACACATTATTATGCCTAATTTTGTTGTGGTGCCACGCTTGATGCATTAAACAATGTAACAAGGTTTTCCAAAATAAATCAACTCAAGTTAAGGAAAAAAAAAATGCCAACATGGCACTGCCATATTTATTATTGAAGTCACAAAGTGCATTATTTTTTTAAACATGCCTCAAAACAGCAGCTTGGAATTTGGGACATGCTCTCCCTGAGAGAGCATGAGGAGGTTGAGGTGGGCGGGGTTGGGGGGGGGGGGGTTTAGAGTAGGGGGTAGCGGGGTGTGTGTATTGTAGAGTCCCGGAAGAGTTAGTGCTGCAAGGGGTTCTGGATATTTGTTTTGTTGTGTTTATGTTGTTACGGTGCGGATGTTCTCCCGAAATGTGTTTTGTCATTCTTGTTTGGTGTGGGTTCACAGTGTGGCGCATATTTGTAACAGTGTTAAAGTTGTTTATACGGCCACCCTCAGTGTGACCTGTATGGCTGTTGACCAAGTATGCATGGCATTCACTTATGTGTGTGAAAAGCCATAGATATTATGTGACTGGGCCGGCACGCAAAGGCAGTGCCTTTAAGGTTTATTGGCGCTCTGTACTTCTCCCTACATCCGTGTACCACTCCGTACAGCGGCGTTTTAAAAAGTCATACATTTCACTTATTGAAACCGATACCGATAATTTCCGATATTACATTTTAAAGCTTTTATCGGCCGATAATATCGGCAGTCCGATATTATCGGACATCTCTAATAATAAGGTACAACTAGGGATGTAACGATAAATGGTATCATGATACACCGCTGTAAAATTCCAGACGGTTAGTAATACCGTTTAAATTTTTAATTACCGAAAAAAACGTCATTTATTATTGCAGTTTAAGCAACACTGCTTACTTCCTGGAAACTGGAGCGCCGCAGTGCCTCGAGAAAACATGACTGCGACTACACGGACTTTGCTTTGAAAATGTTCCCTCCGAGTAAACGGAGCCGATCGCTTGGTTTCGCCGCGTTTCCAATCGTTTCTACTCCCGTGGGGTCTCGGTGTGCGTTTAAGAGCGCAATGCTATTGGAGGAGAAAAAGATTTTGGTGTTGCGGATTCATTTTGAACATGAAGTTTGGAACGTAGTCACAACTTGTTTATAAAGTTTGTAGTTTGTTTACTGGGATGTTCACTGGTCCTTTTAATTTAATTCAACTGCTAACTTGGTCATTGTACATATAACATGAATACTAGCTCAAATGTTTTGTCATCTCGTCGAATTGAATGCAGGCTGAGTTGTCAGTGAGGCACGAATATTGTGTATTCGATGTGAGAGGTGTCACTCCTGTTCATTTTTGTTGGCCAAACTGTTGCACCGAATTACATGGTTGTTGGAGAAGAACAAAGCTTGTTTATTTGACTTTAGATTCATTTAGCCAAACTGCTTTGTGTTTTATATTGATATCAAAAAGTATACACCAGGTTTTTTTTTTACATTACTTGTTTTTTTTCATTCCACAAAGTAATTACTTTCATAACCATTCAGGTGACATAGCATTTTGTTCATGTTTTATGGTGTATAATTAATACTGTGGAGGGGGGCGTGGCCTGCGGGCCTGCCGCGGAACGGGGTGTGCCGGGACCGGCCTCGAAGACAGCGACAGGTGCGTGGATGGCCCAGGTGGATCCTTGTTATCTAATCACCTGTCGCCTTCATTAGCAGCAGCTGTGATGAGACGAGTAGTTGGAGTTGGAGGTGCTGCTGGGCAGACGCAGAAAAGACTTGTTGCTGAAAAGCAAAAGTCTCGCTCTTTGTGAGAACAAAAAAAAAAACGTTATACCCTGAATTCCTGGCAGTGTGTGGTGGTCTGAAGAACCCACTAGAGGGCAACCTCTACAAATACCTATATGACATATTTCTGCTCAATTTCCCAATGGATCTGTCCAGATACGGCATGTACATGTTCACGCATTAGTACATTTAAATGTACATAACTTTAAAAAATACCTCTGTGAAAATGTAAACATAGAGATAAAGGCATCATGTAATAAAAAGTCTGACATGCTGATACTTTTAATGAAGAAAAACACAAATATTTGTCGTTAACCTCCGAGGACAAAGCTACGAACAATGGGAGACCGGGCTTTCTGCTCCGCCGCTCCCAGTCTGTGGAACGCTCTCCTTGACCACCTGAGGGCACCACAGACTGTGGATGCTTTTAAAAAAGGCTTAAAAACCCTTTTTAAAAAAAAATAAAATAAAAGCCTTTTTTTTAGATATATGCATACTAGTTTTAGCTATTTGGCTGTTGTGGTTTTTATTTTTATTTACTTTTTATTATCTTTTTATTTATTTATTTATTTATTTTAATACACTGTAGCACTTTGAGGTTGTTTACTCAATGTAAATTGCTTTTTTTTTTTCAAATAAAATCTATTATTAATTATTATTATTATTAAATATATGAATAACAATTATCGAGAGCATTTTTAGGAGATATTACAAATTACATGATGGCGTCGCGTTCGCACCCCAACACTGTTTTACCAAACATAATGAATAATCTTGATTAATAATCACGATTGATCAAAATAATCTTAAATATTATTTTTCCCATAATCGTGCAGTCCTATGTATACGACTTGACCTCATACATGAACACTATTTTTATCTAAATGAACAAAAAGTGCAGTTACGTCTTATGTCCATAAGGTGCCATCCTGAGAAAGTTTCACATTTCATTGTATTTATTTATAGTATTATTTTGTTTCTGCCATATTACTTTGTTTATTGCGGTAAAAAATGGATATATGGGTGTGTTGCTTTCATATGTACGCTCAACGTTCTACTTGAGGTACATATATTGTTAAAAAGGATTTGCAAATCGTTGTAATCTGTTTTTATTTACCATGCCAACTTCACTGGCTTTGGGTTTTGTAGATATACATAGATATTTGTAGATATTGTGGCTTGTGCAGCCCTTTGAGACACTCGTGATTTAGGGCTATATAAGTAAACATTGATTGATTTATATATACATTTTGTATGTGTTATTTGTGGGGTTTAAAAAAAATAAAACTTGGTTAGGAGATTTCAATATAAGTATTTTTTGAAAGTTTTGAGCACATTTAAAATTACCGCGATAAAATTGATAATAGTGATAATTTTGGTCACAGTAAACGTGATGAGAAATGTTCATACCGTGACATCCCGAGGTGCAATCTTCATAAAATGTTCACGTTCTTACACCCTAAACCATTTCCTAAATGCATACATCCACAAATCCTTACAGTTTCAATTTGTTTCAATTGTTCTTTTCCTCATTGTTTTGGAGGACACAGCGTCCACAGTTTCCAAAAACAATTTGAAATGTGGACTCGTCAGACCACAGAACACTTTTCCACTTTGCATCAGTCCATCTTAGATGAGCTCGGGCCCAGCGAAGCCGGCGGCGTTTCTGGGTGTTGTTGATAAATGGCTTTCGCTTTGCATAGTAGAGTTTTAAATTGCACTTAAAAAATGTAGCGACCAACTGTAGTTACTAACAGTGATTTTCTGAAGTGTTCCTGAGCCCATGTGGTGATATCCTTTACACACTGATGTCGATTTTTGATGCAGTACCACCTGAGGGATCGAATGTCCGTAATATCATGGCTTACGTGCAGTGATTTCTCCAGATTCTCTGAACCCTTTGATGATATTATCGACCGTAGATGGTGAAATCCCTAAATTCCTTTTACCATGAATTGATTAACGTGGACCCTGACTTAAAACAAGTTGAAAAACTTATTCGGGTGTTACCATTTAGTGGTCAATTGTACGGAATATGTACTGAACTGTGCAATCTACTAATAAAAGTCTCAATCAATCAAAATTCCTTGCAATAGCTCGTTGAGAAATGTTGTTCTTAAACAATTTGCTCAGGCATTTGTTGACAAAGTGGTGACCCTCGCCCCGCCCTTGTGTGTAAATGACTGAGCATTTCATGGAAGCTGCTTTTATACCCAATCATGGCACCCACCTGTTCCCAATTAGCCTGTTCACCTGTGGGATGTTCCAAATAAGTGTTTGATGAGCATTCCTCAATGTTCTCAATCTTTTTTTGCCACCTGTGCCAGCTTTTTTTAAACATGTTGCAGGCATCAAATTCTATATCAGCTAATATTTGCAAAAAATAACAATGTTTCTCAGTGTGAACGTTAAATATCTTGTCTTTGCAGTCTATTCAATTGAATATAAGTTGAAAAGGATTTACAAATCATTGTAGTCTGTTTTTTTTTACCATTTACACAACGTGACAACTTCACTGCTTTTGGGTTTGTGTTTGCATCTCTTCTGATAAAATGCTTATATTCTCCACAGACCTGAAGACAAAACACACAAAATGGCTCGCTGTTTATCCTACTCAAGAGCCGCACAAATTTTCGTGGATCAGTATTTGTATAATGCCTTACTATACCTGCACAATACCCAAAGAGTTTTACATTAAACGTCACATTCACCCATTCACACACTGAGGTTTAGTAAACGCAAACCTTTTAGTAGATCAGACCCTCTATGTCTTTGCACTCTGTACGGTTTGCTAGGATCTTTGGTTTATGTGTCCTTTACCCATCGAAGGATTAAGTGGCTATTTCCTGTCACGATGTATGAACTGATTTTCTAAGGTCATAGCTGATTTGGGACCTCCACCATTGTGACGGCATGGTTACTCAGGTCCTGATGGCCAGGATAAAACACGCAATTTTAGGTCTCATCGAAAAAGTCAATGACTGGACTGTACATTCAAGCAAGAATGGGAAATAATTCCACCTGAGAAGCTTCAAAAATGTGTCTCCTCAGTTCCCAAATGTTTACTGAGTGTTGTTAAAAGAAAAAGCCTTGCATGTGCTACCATGTGTCACTATGGAGACACTGTTTCACTGCACAAGCAACGTTACCATGGACGCCCCTGCTTATTTCAGCCAGACAATGCCAAGCCACGTGTTACAACAGAGTGGCTTCATAGTAAAAGAGTGCGGGTACTAGACTGGCCTGCATGTAGTCCAGACCTGTCTCCCATTGAAAATGTGTGGCGCATTATGAAGCCTAAAATAGCATAACGGAGACCCCCGGACTGTTGAACAACTTAAGCTGTACATCAAGCAAGAATGGGAAAGAATTCCACCTGAGAAGCTTCAAAAATGTGTCTCCTCAGTTCCCAAACGTTTACTGAGTGTTGTTAAAAGGAAAGGCCATGTAACACAGTGGTAAACATGCCCCTGTGACAACCTTTTTTGCAATGTGTTGCTGCCATTAAATTCTAAGTTCATGATTATTTGCAAAAAAAAAAAAGAAGTTTCTCAGTGGGAACATTAAATATCTTGTCTTTGCAGTCTATTCAATTGAATATAGGTTAATAATAATATAATTTATTTGTAAAAAGCACTTTACATTGAGTAAACAACCTCAAAGAGCGACAGTGCATTAAAAAAAAGATAATAAAAAAAAATAAAAACTAGAACAGCCAAATAGCTAAAACTAGTATGCATATATCTAAAAAAAAAAAAAAAGGCTTTTTAAAAAGGAGGGTTTTTAAGCCTTTTTTAAAAGCATCCACAGTCTGTGGTGCCCTCAGGTGGTCAGGGAGAGGGTTCCACAGACTGGGAGCAGCGGAGCAGAAAGCCCGGTCTCCCATGGTTGAAAATGATTTGCAAATCATTGTATTCTGTTTTTATTTACCATTTACACAACGTGCCAACTTCACTGCTTTTGAGGTTTGCACATGTAAACTTGGTAGCATGCAAAACTGATCCACAAAATTTTGCAGCCGCTGTTGTCGCATACACAATAAACTCAACACATTTGGGAGATACGTCCAAACTGGCACAGCTACGCACAAACGGCTCGGCGACCAATGTAACGACCGACAAACAGAGAAAGAATCCTCCAGTGTTCGTCAACAACTTTTGGATATTACAAATACACATTTCATCTACCCAGAAATGCTGTAAAAAATGTCCAGATAAAGCAAAGCTCAGATCTCAAATAACATCAGATTACAGAGGGGAACATTTATGCTGCTGACAGATAGGAGAAGTAGGGGAAGACCAGAGACAAAAAAAGCAGATCTTTATATTGCTTTTGGGAATGAGAGAAGGAGGAGGAGGGGTTGCGGCGAAACATCCTCAGCAGGGGGGAGGAGAGGGAGGAGTATGCGCAAAAACACACTTTATCTGATCGTAATATTAGATAAAACTGGAATGTCTTGATTAAACATTGGGTAAGGCGGTATTAATCACAAAAAAAAACATTTGAAGAGTAACCTTTGACCAAAAGACCAATACAATATAAACTAGAAGAGGCAATGCCTGAAGGAATTGCGTGTGAATGCGCTAACGCTGAAGTGGAAATGAAATTCTGACAGAATGTAGTATGAATGTAAGAATAGTTTGAATGTTGAAGAGCTGACGCTGAACTGAAATGCTCATGGAATGTAGGATGAATGTAGAAATGGTTTGAATGTTGAAATCGTTTAAACGCTGAAATAGTTTGAATGTTTTGAATGTTGAAGAGTTTGATTTTCCAGGGAAACCGGAAACTTGGTTTTGGAACTTGGGAAAGTGTTAGTTTGAATGTTCAGGATGAGTGGAATGTGTCAAAGTTGGAATGGTTTGAATGTGTTGAAAAATGTGGGAATTGTGCAACTTGGAAAAATGTCCCATTCATTTCAATGGGAACTTCCTGGAAATTTGGGGAAAAGCGGGATTTTTTGAAAATGATTAGGAGCATGAATGTCCTGAATGAGCTGAATTGGTTGGTGTTGCAATTGTTTAAATTGGGCAAGAAATGTTGAAGTAGCAAATGGTATTAGGGAATTTCGGGGAAATTTCCAGAGTGGTGGAATGTGTTAAAGGCAGAATGGTTTGAATGTGTTGAAAAATGTGGGAATTGTGCAACTTGGAAAAATGTCCCATTCATTTCAACTTCCTGGAAATTTGGAAATTTTGGGAAAAGCTGGATTTTTTTTGAAAATGGTAAACAACTTGAATGGTCTGAATGAATTGAAATGGTTGGTGTTGACATTTTTCAAATCGGTCAAGAAATGTTGAAGTAGTAACATGTTGAATTGAGAAATTGCATTACGGGATTCCTGGAATTTCGGGAAAACCGGTAATTTTTCCCGTTCAAAAAACAACTTAGTTTATTGTCCTGAATAAGAGGAATGTTTTGACAGTGGAAGGGTTGAAATGCGTTGAAAAATGTGGAAGGAGTAGTCGACAGAAAAACGGATGGAAATAAAGCTTTGGAAAACCAGGAATTCTGGAAAATCATGGAATTTTTTTTTAACTTGGAGAAAAATGGTGGAATTTCTTGAAGGTGGAATGGTTTGAATAGGTTGAAAAATGTGGGAATTGTGCAACTTGGAAAAATGTCCCATTCATTTCAATGGGAACTTCCTGGAAATTTGGAAATTTTGGGAAAAGCGGCATTAAAAAAAAATGGTAAGGAGCATGAATGTCCTGAATGAGCTGAATTGGTTTGTGTTGGAATTGTTTAAATCGGTCAAGAAATGTTGAATTAGTAACGGTTTTTAATTGAGGAATTTCGGGAAAACCGATAATTTTTCCAGTTAAAAAAAAAAAAAAGTTTTTTGTCCCGTTTAAGAGGAATGTTTTGACGGTAGAATGGTTGAAATGCGTTGAAAAATGTGAAAGGAGTAGTCAAACTTAAGAAGGGTGGAAATAGGTTACCGAAAAACGGGAATTCCTGGAAATTTGTTGAATTTGCATAAAATGGTAGTTTGAATGTCCAGGATGAGTTGAATGTGTTGAAGGTAGAATTGTTGAATGTGTTGAAGAATGTGGGAATTGTGGAAGTTTGAAAAATGGCCAATTCATTTTGAATGGGGAAAATGCAAAAAAAAAAAAGAAAAAAGGAATTATGGGAAATCCGGGAACTTTTTTTTTTACAATTGTTGAAGTAGAGCACACAATTCCTAAATATTTTGAAGTTGGAACGGTTTGAATCAGATGAAAAATGTGGGAATTGTGGAACTTTGAAGAATGTCCTATTGATTTCAATGGAAATTTCAGAAAAATTGGGAATTAGGGGAAAAGCGGAATTTTGGTAAAATTGTAAAAAAAAAACTTGAATGGTCTGAATGAGTTGAAATGGTTGGTGTTGAAATTTTTCAAATCGGTCAAGAAATGTTGAAGTAGTAACATGTTGAATTGAGAAATTGCATTACGGGATTCCTGGAATTTCGGGAAAACCGGTAATTTTTCCAGTTAAAAAAGCCTTAGTTTTTTGTCCTGATTAAGAAGAATGTTTTGACGGTGGAAGGGTTGAAATGCGTTGAAAAATGTGGAAGGAGTAGTCGCCAGAAAAAAGGGTGGAAATGGGGCTTTGGAAAACCAGGAATTCTGGAAAATCCTGGAATTTTTTTAACTTTGAAAAAAGGTAGTTTGAATTTCCAACATGGTGGGATGTGTTGAAGGTGGAATGGTTTGAATTGGTTGAAAAATGTGGGAATTGTGCAACTTGGAAAAATGTCCCATTCATTTCAATGGGAATTTACTGGAAATTTGGGGTAAAGCGGGATTTTTTTGAAAATGATTAGGAGCATGCATGTCCTAAATTAGCTGAATTGGTTGGTGTTGGAATTATTTAAATCGGTCAAGAAATGTTGAATGAGTAACAGTTTTTAATTGAGAAATTTCGGGAATTTTGAAAAAAACGGTAATTTTTCCAGTTAAAAAAAAAAAGTTTTTTTTGTTCAGATTAAGAGGAATGTTTTGACGGTGGAAGGGTTGAAATGCGTTGAAAAATGTGGAAGGTGTAGTCGCCAGAAAAAAGGGTGGAAATAAGGCTTTGGAAAACCAGGAATTCTGGAGAATTTTGGAAGTTTTTTTAACTTGGGGAAAAAAAGCTAGTTTAAATTTCCCAAATGGTGGAATGTGTTGACAGTGGAATGGTTTGAATGTGTTGAAAAATGTGGGAATTGTGCAACGTGGAAAAATGGCCAATTCATTTTGAATGGGGAAATTGCAAAAAAAAAGGAATTATTGGAAATCTGGAAAAAAAATTTACAATAGTTGAAGTAGAGCACACAATTCCTGAACAGGCTGAATATTTTGAAGTTGGAACAGTTTGAATCAGATGAAAAATGTGGGAATTGTGGAACTTTGAAGAATGTCCTATTGATTTTAATGGAAATTTCAGAAAAATTGGGATTTTCGGAAAAAGCGGAATTTTGGTAAAATTGTAAAACACTTGAATGGTCTGAATGAGTTGAAATGATTAGTGTTGACATTTTTCAAGTCGGTCAAGAAATGTTGAAGTAGTAACATGTTGAATTGAGAAATTGCATTACGGGATTCCTGGAATTTCAGGAAAGCCGGTAATTTTTCCAGTAAAAAAAAAAAAATAGTTTTTTGTTCTGATTAAGATGAATGTTTTGATGGTGGAATGGTTGAAATGCGTTGAAAAATGTGGAAGGTGTAGTCGCCAGAAAAAAGGGTGGAAAAAAGGCTTTGGAAAACCAGGAATTCTGGAGAATCCTGGAAGTTTTTTTAACTTGGGAAAAACAGGTAGTTTAAATTTCCCGATTGGTGGAATGTGTTGACGGTGGAATGGTTTGAATTGGTTGAAAAATGTGGGAATTGTGCAACTTGGAAAAATGTCCCATTCATTTCAATGGGAACTTTCTGGAAATTTGGGAATTTTGGGTAAAGCGGGATTTTTTGAAAATGATTAGGAGCATGCATGTCCTAAATTAGCTGAATTGGTTGGTGTTGGAATTGTTTAAATCGGTCAAGAAATGTTGAATTAGTAACAGTTTTTAATTGAGAAATTTCGGGAATTTCGAAAAAAACGGTAATTTTTCCAGTTAAAAAAAAAAAATGTTTTTTTTGTCCAGATTAAGAGGAATGTTTTGACAATGGAATGGTTGAAATGAGTTGAAAAAAGGGTGGAAATAGGTCTTTGGAAAACCAGGAATTCTGGAGAATCCTGGAAGTGTTTTTTACTTGGGAAAAAAAGGTAGTTTAAATTTTCCGAATGGTGGAATGTGTTGACGGTGAAATGGTTTGAATAGGTTGAAAAATTTGGGAATTGTGCAACTTGGAATAATGGCCAATTCATTTTGAATGGGAAAAATGTCCCGGGAAAACCTGGAAATCTGGGAATTTTTGGAATTTGTCAAGGGAAAGCCCGCGATTCCCGAATAGGCTGAACAGTTTGAAGTTGGAACAGTTTGAATCGGGTGAACAATGTGGAAGGTAGAGTCCGCCAAAATCTGGAGAAGAAGAAGAATAAATTGAAGTTGAAGATTAAATTATTTAATTAATGTATTAATTAATTCAATGAATTAAAGAATGTTGGTGTATACAATAGTGTGAATGCTCCTGATCTCCCAACATCACAGCAGTTTTCGTCTCATGCTCTGAGAAGGTGTGGTGTTTAGAGAAGTCTCCTCCAGGAATTTAGCAGAGCTATAAAAGTGTCTTCTCTTTGACAAAAACACAGGCCAATGCAGTAAGAGAAGTATTAGAGCATCAATCAGATGAAGAATGTCACTTGGACTACAAGTGTTAGACAAGAATATTCATGTTGTCACAACATTGCCATCTCTGTTTCACCCTCACAGCATTCGGTACAATATCAATGTGAGGAAAAACCTTTTGCAACATTCATTTTTTTGCCTCTGCATCATTCCAGCCCACCATTACAGTTCTTGCCACAAGTTGGTGCATGATGCCTTAAATGTGCAGTGAAACAGTGTCTCCATAGTGACACATGGTAGCACATGCAAGGCTTTTTCTTTTAACAACACTCAGTAAACGTTTGGGAACTGAGGAGACACATTTTGGAATCCTTTCAGGTGGAATTATTTCCCATTCTTGCTTGATATACAGCTTAAGTTGTTCAACAGTCCGGGGGTCTCCGTTGTGGTATTTTAGGCTTCATAATGCGCCACACATTTTCAATGGGAGACAGGTCTGGACTACAGGCAGGCCAGTCTAGTACCCGCACTCTTTTACTATGAAGCCACGCTGTTGTAACACGTGACTTGGCATTGTCTTGCTGAAATAAGCAGGGGCGTCCACGATAACGTTGCTTGGATGACAACATATGTTGCTCCAAAACCTGTATGTACCTTTCAGCATTAATGGTGCCTTCACAGATGTGTAAGTTACCCATGTCTTGGGCACTAATACACCCCCATACCATCACACATGCTGGCTTTTACACTTTGCGCCTATAACAATCCTGATGGTTCTTTTCCTCTTTGTTACGGAGGACACAACGTACACAGTTTCTTTGAAATGTGGACTCGTCAGACCACAGAACACTTTTCCACTTTGTATCAGTCCATCTTAGATCAGCTCGGGCCCAGCGAAGCCTGCGGCGTTTCTGGGTGTTGTTGATAAATGGCTTTGGCTTTGCATAGGAGAGTTTTAACTTGCACTTACAGATCTAGCGACCAACTGTAAATACTGACAGTGGTTTTCTGAAGTGTTCCTGAGCCCATGTGGTGATATCCTTTACACACTGATGTCGCTTTTTGATGCAGTACCGCCTGAGGGATCTGAGGTCCGTAATATCATGGCTTACGTGCAGTGATTTCTCCAGATTCTCTGAATCTTTTGATGATATTACGGACCGTAGATGGTGAAATCCCTAAATTCCTTGCAAAAGCTGGTTTAGAAATGTTGTTCTTCAACTGTTCAACAATTTGCTCACGCATTTGTTGACAAAGTGGTGACCCTCGCCCCATCCTTGTTTGTGAACGACTGAGCATTTCACGGAAGCTGCTTTTATACCTAATCATGGCACCCACCTGTTCCCAATTAGCATGTTCACCTGTGGGATGTTCCAAATAAGTGCATTCCTCAACTTTAACAGTCTTTTTTGCCACTTTTTGAAACACCTTGCAGGCATCAAATTCCAAATGAGCTAATATTTGCCAAAAATAACAACGTTTTCCAGTGTGAACATTAAATATCTTGTCTTTGCAGTCTATTCAATTGAATATAAGTTGAACAGGATTTGCAAATCATTGTATTCTGTTTTTATTTACCATTTACACAACGTGACAACTTCACCGGTTTGGGGTTTTAGTACTTCATACTTTGCACACATTATTTAGTACCTATTTGGAATGTTAGTCGATCAGAGTCCAGACTATTGTCTCTTCAACCTACTCTGTATTTCCCAACAGAACAAGGAAAAGTCCACAAAGTTCTTCACAGCAGCGAGGGTGTCTTCATCATCTCTCAGTACTCCATGTTTCGTAACGAGGGGCCCGTCCTGAACATGGCCATTGACCCCCAAAAGGTATGCAGAGTATTGATAGAAATGTCCTATACTGCCTATCAATAATTGATGTGCTCCTGGCGACTGATGAGGTTTACTAAGTATGCAATTATAGATTTGACAAACCTTTTATTAGGTCAGCTCAGAAACGCAGCTCTTTTGGTGACTGTCTCGTCTCCGTTGTAAACGAGATCCCCGTTCTGCCTTAGGGACACTTGTACGTTGCCACGGCGATGGAGGTCCAGCGGCTGCCACTGGCCGACTGCGGTCGCTATGGCGACACATGCAGGGAGTGCATCCTCTCCAGGGACCCGTATTGCGGGTGGGACAAGAACAGGAGGCGGTGCATCGCCATCCCGGCAGGCTACAACGTCACGACTGGGTATGCTATCACACTAGGCCAGGGGTCGGCAACCTTTACCACTCAAAGAGCCATTTTGACCAGTTTCACAAATTAAAGAATACAATGGGAGCCACAAAAATATTTTGACATTTAAAATGAAATAACACTGCATACAAAGTTTTTTTTTTTTTGCTTTGTGCTATGTATAAACCAAGGGTCTCAGACACGCGGCCCCCACCTTAATATGTATATTGAATGTTTTATATGAATGGCGCATGACAGCGTCATTCTTGTCAACCCTCCCGATTTTACCGGCAGACTGCGTATTCCAGGGCAATTATTCTCTCGAACGTGTCGTAATGGTACAGCATTTAGAGCTCACTATAACCAGCGTACCAGCCCAACCACACGACATAAGGGGCTTCTACTTGCTCACTTAAGTGACAGCAATGCATACTTGGTCAACAACCACACAGGTTACACTGACGGTGGCGGTATAAAAAACTTTAACACTCTTACTAATAATGCGCCACACTGTGAACCCACACCAAACAAGAATGACAAACACATTTTGGGAGAACATCTGCACCGTAACAGAACAAATACCCAGAATCCCATGCAGCCCTGACTCTTCCGGGCTACATTATACACCCCCGCTACCAAACCCCGCCCACCTCAACCGACGCACGGAGGGGGAGGGGGGGTTGATGTGTGGGGGAGCAGGGTTGGGGTGGGGGCGGGGTTTGGTGGTAGCAGGGGTGTATAATGTAGCCCGGAAGAGTCAGGGCTGCATGGGTTTCTGGGTATTTGTTCTGTTGTGTTTATGTTGTGTTAAGGTGCAGATGTTCTTGTTTGGTTTTGGTTCACAGTGTGGCGCATTATTAGTAAGAGTGTTAAAGTTGTTTTATATGGCCACCGTCAGTGTAACCTGTGTGGCTGTTGACCAAGTATGCCTTGCTTGAACTTCCAAGCAGGAGATGCACACAACAACAGGCTGGGCTGGCAGGCTGTTTGAACAGATTGTAGAGGGCGCTAAATGCTGTACCATCATGGCACGCCCTTATTATTATTGTTAGGGTGAAAATCGGAAAAATATTAATCCCGGGAATTTTCGGCGAGAGGCACTGAAATCCGGAAGTCTCCCGGGAGGGTCGGCAAGTATGCAGCTGAGCCGCATCAGAGTGATCAAAGAGCCGCATGCGGCTCCGGAGCCGCGGGTTGCCGACCCCTGCACTAGGACTAGGTGGTGCTACCGATTGCTGCTGTAGTTTACCTCATCCATTTTTAATATTCAATAGCCAAGGTCATAAAACCTTTTCGCTTACTAAACAGTAAATCCTTGTCTTGTTTCCCTTAAAGAGGATACATATGTGTTCAATAGCTTTTGACCTTGTCTAACATGGACAGGCAGCACTTTTAGAGAGTACTCTTATGGAACAAGTGTGCATAATCGCATCCGCATGCTTTGTTTTATAGCTGGAGAACACTTCCTGGCTCCAAATTCATTTCCGAAGGGGAGTTCAGGAGTGACTTGTCATTTCTTCTCTCCTCACAGGACACTCGTTCAGAATCTGGACCAATCCAACTCGTCGGTTTGCGGGGAAGCTGCTGGTGAGCCCTTATCTGCTCTCTGCCACGCTGTATCTTAATTAAAGCAACAGCCAGGAGATCAGTATCACTTAATTGAGCAAAGTCCAAAAACCCCACGGGTTGATATTCTCTCACATGGAGGCTTAACCCAGCTTCAGAGCCCCAAAGCCAACCGTAACCAAGCATCACCCACCTAATGTCATCTGGTTTTAACATGACCCCTACATCCCAGAGCTCTGCGGTCACATGTCCTGTCTGGACTCCGTCATAGTAATGAGTTGTGGCGTCACAAGCAAGACAATCTGTTGTTTTACTGCACGTTTAGCTACGGCACAATGCATGGGCTCCATAATACTTCTGTCATAATAATAATAATAATAGATTTTATTTGTAAAAAGCACTTTACATTGAGTAAACAACCTCAAAGTGCTACAGTCTATTAAAAAAAATAAAAAGATAATGAATAAAAATAAAAACTAGAACAGCCAAATAGCTAAAAACTAGTATGCATATATCTAAAAAAAAAAAAGGCTTTTCTTTTTAAAAAGAAGGGTTTTTAAGCCTTTTTTTAAAAGCATCCACAGTCTGTGGTGCCCTCAGGTGGTCAGGGAGAGCGTTCCACAGACTGGGAGCGGCGGAGCAGAAAGCTCGTAGCTTTGTCCTCTGAGGTTGGAGGAGGTTAGCCTGTCCGGAGCGGAGGTGTCGTGTGGAGGATTTGGGGGTGAGTAGTTATTTGAGGTAGAAGGGGGGGCATTTTCATGGATGCACTGGTGGGTTAGTAGGGAGACTTTGAATTCAATCCTGAGTGGAACAGGAAGCCAGTGAAGGGATTTGAGAGTGTCATGGCTGTCTTGAGTTTCCAATAAGTTCTACAACTCTTACTTTTTTGTGATAGAGTGATTGGAGCACATACTTGCTGGTCACAAAAAACATTCATGAAGTTTGGTTCATTTATGAATTTATTATGGGTCTACTGGAAATGTGACCAAATATGCTGGGTCAAAATTATAGCAATGTTAATATTTGGTTATATGTCCTTGGATTAAAGGCCTCACCTTTTCTCCTCCAAAAATATTGCTGGCCAAACAGCTCACTTTTTGTTTCATCTGACATCACATGGACAAAGATAAGACCTTCTGGAGGACATTTCTGCGGTCAGATGTAACAAAAATGGAGCTGTTTGGCCACAATACCCAGCAATATGTTTGGAGGAGAAAAGGTGAGGCCTTTAATCCCAGGAACACCATTCCTACCGTCAAGCATGGTGGTGGTAGTATTATGCTCTGGGCCTGTTTTGCCGCCAGTGGAACTGGTGCTTTACAGAGCATAAATGGGACAATGAAAAAGGAGGATTACCTCCAAATTCTTCAGGACAAGCTAAAATCATCAGCTCGGAGGTTGGGTCTTGGGCGCAGTTGGGCGTTCCAACAGGACAATGACCCCAAACACACGTCAAAAGTAGGGCTGCAACAACTAATCAATTAAATCGATTATAAAAATAGTTGGCGATTAATTTAGTCATCGAATCATTGGAACTATGCCATGCGCATGCGCGGGAGCTATTTTTTATTTATTTATTTATTTTTAGTTTTATAAACCTTTATTTATAAACCTGAAATATTTACGAACAGCTGAGAAACAATAATCAAAATAAGTACAAAAACAGTACTAAACGGGCTACGTCTCATGAAGTGGCGGTAAGCAGCTCACATGACGACATAGGCTCCTTTGCTGGAAACATTAGAAAAATGGCGGAGGAAAACAGTACGAATAGTTCAGCGGAAAAACATCTTGAGGTTATTGCTTCAATGGAGAAAAGTGTACGACCTAAGTCGTCAAAAGTGTGGGAACACTTCACTTTAAAGACTTCAAAGAAGAGACGGTGTGGCGCAGTGGAAGAATGGCCGTGCGCGACCCGAGGGTCCCTGGTTCAATCCCCACCTAGTACCAACCTCGTCATGTCCGTTGTGTCCTGAGCAAGACACTTCACCCTTGCTCCTGATGGGTGCTGGTTAGCGCCTTGCATGGCAGCTCCCTCCATCAGTGTGTGAATGTGTGTGTGAATGGGTAAATGTGGAAGTAGTGTCAAAGCGCTTTGAGTACCTTGAAGGTAGAAAAGCGCTATACAAGTACAACCCATTTATCATTTATCATTAAGAGCGTTTCCTGCAAAATGGCACGGAAGTACAACATTGCTTCAGGAGCAGCTGAAAAGGAAACATGTTGGAGCCATGGATGAAGGGAAGAACTCACTGTCATGTCTGTGTAATCATGTTTTGTTTTAGTCATGTTTTGTTTTGTTTAGTTATTGGACTCTTTAGTTTCTGGCTTATCACTCCCTTGTCTTGTTTCCATAGTTACCCATTAGTTTCACCTGTTCCACGTTTGGAATCATTGTGCACTCTTGTTTGTCACCATAGCAACCCATTAGTTTTCACCTGTCATGTCACGCACCTGTTTCACGTTTTGAGTCACGCACCTGTTTTCACTAATCATGTCACTAGTATTTATATTCATTGTTTTCAGTTTGTCGTTCTGGCGACATCCGGATTCATACCCCTGTCACACTCTGTTTACCTCTGCGTACTTCATGCCCTGTCCAAGTAAGTTTTTTCGATTCATGCCACAGTTAGCGACTTTTGTTCATGTCCTTAGTTTTTTGCCCACGTGTAAGTATTGGTTTCATTTGTCAAGTTTGTCCTTCCGCCTATTGCGCGCCTTTAGTTTGTTCTTTTTGTTATAGTAAAATTAAATAAGTCTTCACCTTCACGCCATGTCTGGTCCAAATGTTCATTTGCACCACGGGAGAACAAACCACGCCATAGTCCAAGTCCTAACACTCACAGTACGTAACTTTTTAAGTCCATAGTGGCAACAGGCATTCATGAGTTCAGCTTTTTTGTGAGTAACGTTAACGTTATGCCTTTGTTACCAATTTCAAAATGAACGTAACGGACAGAAATAACTCAAGTTCGTTTCATAATGGATCAATGTAGCCGGGCCCGATAAAGCTATATAAATCTATTTAGATTTGAGTGACGCTTTAGTATAACTAAACGTTATGAAGGTGCTGGAATATTTCATGCTATTATTCAGAGGCAGCCTAAAATGAATCCTTTATTATTCACAACAGAAACGTGTACAATATCTGATTCACTTCTGATCTGATGAGTTACATTTCTGTGTTATTATTGCTGTATGCTGCACCTCCAATGTCCAGAACATTGTGCCAGTATGCTGGGTATTTTCAATAAAATACTGGAAAGGATAGAAATGTAGTTTGTCTCTTTTATCCGATTATTAATCGAAGTAATAATCGACAGATTAATCGATTATCAAATTAATCGTTAGTTGCAGCCCTAGTCAAAAGTGGTAAAGGAATGGCTGAATCAGGCTAGAATGAAGGTTTCAAAATGGCCTTCCCAAAGTCTTGAACTAAACGTGTGGACAATGCTGAAGAAACAAGTCCATGTCAGACAACAAACAAATCTAGCTGAACTGCACCAGTTTTGTCAAGAGGAGTGGTCAAAAATTCAAGCAGAAGCTTGTGGGTGGCTACCAAAAGCGCCTTATTGCAGTGAAACTTGCCAAATATTAACATTGCTGTATGTTTACTTTTGACCCAGCACATTTGCTCACATTTCCAGTTGACCCATAATAAATTCATAAAAGAACCAAACTTCATGAATGTTTTTTTGTGACCAACAAGTATGTGCTCCAATCACTCTATCACAAAAAAATAAGAGTTGTAGAAATGATTGGAAACTCAAGACCGCCATGACATTATGTTCTTTACAAGTTGACCACGACCTTATGTCTGCATTGTGCAGAGTAACATCACATTTTATTGGTGCTTAGTCCTCTTGTTGTATAATGATGCATTAAACTCACTGGGGTTGACAGAGACAATGCATTTATGTGGCAATGACACTATTTGCTAAACATCTTTTATTCCGCAGATTAATTTCACTATGCCTGTAAAGTCTGTCCAGAGTAGGCGAAGCAATTAATGAAGTCTTTAGAAATTTGCAGAAAATAATTAAGCTTGTTTCTGTTTTTAGGTGATAAGTAATGAGAAAGATACTATTCAACCACAGCCCATTTGGTAGGTCAGCTAGACCAGAAAGAAGCAACTTAGAACTGCCCTTAGAATTGTTGGTAAATGTCAAGGACTGGTTTGGGTAGGCACCGAGGCAAGAAGAACGATGAGATGGTCCTAGCAAAGGCTGCAATCAACCTCATTAAAGGGGAACATTATCACAATTTCAGAATGGTTAAAACCATTAAAAATCAGTTCCCAGTGGCTTATTATATTTTTCGAAGTTTTTTTCAAAATGTTACCCATCACGCAATATCCCTAAAAAAAAAAAGCTTCAAAGTGCCTGATTTTAACCATCGTTATATACACCCGTCCATTTTCCTGTGACGTCACATAATGATGCCAACACAAACAAACATGGCGGAAAGAACAGCAAGCTATAGCGACATTAGCTCGGATTCAGACTCGGATTTCAGCGGTTTAAGCGATTCAACAGATTACGCGTGTATTGAAACGGATGGTTGTAGTGTGGAGGCAGGTAGCGAAAACGAAATTGAAGAAGAAACTGAAGCTATTGAGCCATATCGGTTTGAACCGTATGCAAGCGAAAACGACACGACAGCCAGCGACACGGGAGAAAGCGAGGACGAATTCGGCGATCGCCTTCTAACCAACGATTGGTATGTGTTTGTTTGGCATTAAAGGAAACTAACAACTATGAACTAGGTTTACAGCATATGAAATACATTTGGCAACAACATGCACTTTGAGAGTGCAGACAGCCCAATTTTCATCAATTAATATATTCTGTAGACATACCCTCATCCGCGCTCTTTTCCTGAAAGCTGATCTGTCCAGTTTTGGAGTTGATGTCGGCAGGCCAGGGAAGCTAGGGTCGATATTCTTCTCTTGATCATCTTCGGTGGCATAAGGGACGGTGTGAGCCAAGACATCCAGGGGGTTTAGCTCGCTCGTCTGCGGGAACAAACTGCCGCCATTGCTTGCCGTGCTACCGAGGTCCTTTGTCCCTGAATTGCTCACACACTCCGGCAGATTCAATGGGGGTCTGGCGGCAGATTTCTTTGACTTTATCGTTGGAAATGCATGTGCTTTGAGTGTCGCAGGATATCCACACATTCTTGCCATCTCTGTCGTAGCATAGCTTTCGTCGGTAAAGTGTGCGGAACAAACGTCCAATTTCTTGCCACTTCCGCATCTTTGGGCCACTGGTGCAACTTGAATCCGTCCCTGTTCGTGTTGTTACACCCTCCAACAACACACCGACGAGGCATGATGTCTCCAAGGTACGGAAAACAGTCGAAAAAACGGAAAATAACAGAGCTGATTTGACTCGGTGCTCCGAGAGCGAATATTAGAAAGCCGTTTAATTCGCCAAAATTCACCCATTTAGAGTTCGGAAATCGGTTAAAAAAATATATGGTCTTTTTTCTGCAACATCAAGGTATATATTGACGCTTACATAGGTCTGGTGATAATGTTCCCCTTTAAAACTAATGAGTAAGTTAAGTCGACATGTGTCACCCCTGCTGAAACTTGGAACTCCAAAGGGAGGATGTGTTCTCCTACAAAGGGCTTTGAGCTCACATGACCTTTAAATCTGGCCACTATTGACTGCAAGTTAAACTGGATTTGAGTTCTGTTTTAGAATTGTTCCTATACAACAAAAAAATATACGGAGAAAGCAAAGGTCTTTAAAGAATTTGTTTTGGGATGAACATAAGAGTACAAAGGAGTTAAGTTTACGCTGCTACAGAAAGAAAGAAGGAGAGGAAGAAGAGAGACAAAGAGAACTTCCAGATTCTTATATCAGAGTCAGAATAACTTTTATATTCCCTGCGGGGAAATTGCTTTTGGTAAATGAGATTAGGAGAGACAGGAAGGGTTTGGGCAAAATGTCTCATCCTGGGAGAGGGAAGAATGAACAACACACACTTTATGATTGTGATATTAGCAAAAACAGACAACATCAATAATAAAAGAAACACACTTGAAGGGTAATCTTTGACCGAAAGACCATTGCAATATAAATTGGTGATCTTCCAACAGCAAAGCACTCTTTGTCCTTGGAGAAGATGCGGAGGCTGGAGACATCTCCACCGGACGCCAGGAATTTAGCAGGGCTATAAAAGTGTCTTATCTTTGATTAAAAAAACAGACCAATGCGCAGAAGAAGAAGCAACACACATACGCACTTAAATTTCAATTGTGGTTTAAAAAAAGAGAATGCTAAAATATAAATGTCATCTCTTGAATGTCCGTAGAAAATAGAAAACAAGCAACATCTCAGTGCGTTTATTCGATTGCAACTGGGCTGTTCAGTTTGTCTTGGAAAACTTTCCTCAGGCTTCAACAGTCCATGCTCATAGACTTAGACTAAGATTGGTCAGATCTAGATCAGTCCCGTTGCAATGGATGGATCAAATACCCTGAGAATACAATGACCTGGATGAACGAGAAGGCAAAACTATCTTCAACTGTCCCTTCTTCAACAGCCCTGAAGCTGCGCCGCACCTCCCCAAGAGAAGTGGTGGTACAGTCAAACACCTCCATCTTCCTGCCGTGTCCCGTGCGCTCCTTCCTTGCCACGTACCGCTGGGAGAAGGACAACTGTGTCAAGAACTACCCCTGCCTTTTCTCGGGCGACTTCTGTGTCCTTGGGCCAGCGGTGGACACGCCCCTTAAGGAGGGCATCTTCCGCTGCATGGCTACCGAGGACGGATTCAAGGTGGAGGTCATCTCCTTCAAGCTGGTGAACCACGGCGGGCTCCTGGCCGCCTCCCTCGCCTCCACCTTGGGGTTGTCACTCGTGCTCGCCATGGCCACCCTTTGGCTTCATTAACTGCAGCTAATGCTAATGCTAACCACATACCCTTAAAGACAGTGAATAGACGAGAGGTTTGGTTCACAGAGCATTCAAGTCTGGGGTGTAACAACAATTGTCAATAAAAGAACTAAATAAGTATCAAACAGAGTCAAAGTCACTTCAATTTGGGTCTAAAAAGAGCTTGAAACTATGGTACAGTGCATGAAGAACTTTGTGAACCTTCCCTCTCTAACTGTAAATGCTAAACATATCCTAAGGGTTGGGCAAAAGAAACACCAATACCAGGCCAATTCTTTATGACCATTTCTTTAACTCTTTTGACTAGATTGTGCTTCTTTGTGGATATGTAAAGCTTTAATACCGCTCTTACATCTTGCATCCTTCCACCTCATTCGTAGTTTGAAAAAAAAAAAAAAACATGTCTGGTATTGAGATTTTCAAAGCCTTAACACTTCTGGGACATCAACTCCTAAGCACAATTTTGCAGTCAATGCAGAATACTGCGCACCCGGTTGGACTCCGGGTTGGGTTGGGTTTGACAGGAAGTACGAGAATGAGCCAAAGCTCATTCCTGACCATCACTGTGTCTCAGCACGTCCTCCTCAGACAAGGCAGTTTCTCGCATCTTTTTACCTTCAGACATTACACCTTGTTCACAGCTTTAGCGTTCCACGTCTCACCGCCATCGGACCTCCCTTCTAAAAAGGTCGAAAACGTCAACCGCGACACCTCTGGGAAGGTTAGCTGGACCAGAAAGCAGCAAATTAGAACTGCCCTTAGAATCTTTGGTAAATGTCAAAGACAAGTTCGGGTAGGCACTGAGGCAACAAGATGAGGTGGACCCAGCTACTGCACTATCAACCTCATTAGAGCCATGCCGTTAGAGGGGTTTTACACTTTATAGAACGTCAGAGAACGGAACTAAGCAAATTACGTCCGATGGTCTGTAAAGTTGTGGTGAAGAAGGAGCTGAGCCGGAAGGCAAAGCTCTCAATTTACCGGTCGATCTACGTTCCCATCCTCACCTATGGTCATGAGCTTTGGGTTATGACCGAAAGGACAAGATCACGGGTACAAGCGACCGAAATTAGTTTACTCCGCCGGGTGGCGGGGCTCTCCCTTAGAGATAGGGTGAGAAGCTCTGTCATCCGGGAGGAGCTCAAATTAAAGCCGCTGCTCCTCCACATGGAGAGGAGCCAGATGAGGTGGTTCGGGCATCTGGTCAGGATGCCACCCGAACGCCTCCCTAGGGAGGTGTTTGGGGTGCGTCCGACTGGTAGGAGGCCACGGGGAAGACCCAGGATACGTTGGGAAGACTATCTCTCCCGGCTGGCCTGGGAACGCCTCGGGATCCCTCGGGAGGAGCTCAAATTAAAGCCGCTGCTCCTCCACATGGAGAGGAGCCAGATGAGGTGGTTCGGACATCTGGTCAGGATTCCACCCGAACGCCTCCCTAGGGAGGTGTTTGGGGTGCGTCCGACTGGTAGGAGGCCACGGGGAAGACCCAGGATACGTTGGGAAGACTATCTCTCCCGGCTGGCCTGGGAACGCCTCGGGATCCCCCGGGAGGAGCTGGACTAAGTGGCTGGGGAGAGGGAAGTCTGGGATGGATGGATGGATAGATGGTCTGTAAAGTTGGGAACAAGGTATCGCATGATAATTTCCGCCAAACCACGCAGACATTACCATCAGTTATGTTTATTTTCGATTTCTTTTTGCAAGGAGAAAAAAAAGAGCTTGTATTTCAATTTGAGATGTTCTGTATTTAATTGCTGCCAGTGCTGATTTCTACCATTGCTGCCTCTCTATGTGAAGATTTGTCTCGATGGTTTTGGATTTTTAACGCCATAGCTAGACTGTGATATGTATACCGATGTTTTCTAACCGAGTCTCGAAGCTGTGATACACACTAACTTGTCAGACGATGTTCAGCTGCATTCACAATTGACTGATGAAGGAACGATTCAGCATATTTCAACGTCTCCCGAACTTCCCGTTTCAGTTTAAACTTATTCCGCGGATTCATGAGAACTCTATTTGGAGTCTCGCTCGGCGTTGACCCATGTAGCAGATTAGCGTGTTCTCCAGAGCTCTGACATTGTCATTCAGTAACTTAACACAAATCTGGAGTTGTCGGGCTGTCCACTGTGGCCCACATGTCATTAATAGCTAATTAGGAGCTGCTGTAGCTCGTTGTGCTCCATATTCGATTTTATGAGCGGTGAGGATCTGAACGGCCACGTTGCCTTTCTGGCTCAGCTCGGCGTCGCTGGTTGCAGACCGGTTCGCTTTCTGCAAGGCGATACAAATAACGAGTACATGTCCAGGACAAAGCTGTGTTGAGCCAACGTTTTACTTCCGAGCCTACAATGCATGCACACTACAACATCCAATAACCCTTCGTATCGACCGCCCTTTTTGCCACCTGTGTCAAAACTCGAGCTACTACGTCCCTTCCTGTCCACGGACTTCATGTACTTTTTGATATCCTAACATTTACAGAGCATCACAGCTCAGTTCCGGGTCTTTCCCCAACCGAGCAACCAGAAAGTCAAGACCTTGCATGTGAGTTGAATACAAACATTTTGATTTTCTTCGGTCCAAAGTGGGTCTTCAAGCAACCGCCTTATCGGAGAGTCCTTACGCTCGCCGCCGGCCCGCTGTCTTTGTTCGCAGCAAGCGGGTGTGTTGCCTTCAGGAATCCGTTAAGGCGGACCCCCGCGTTGTCGTGTCGTTCTGCGGTCTAGAGTGCTGTACATGGTGTGTCCTGACAACCTGTCAGAAGTCCAACTATATTATAGCCATGAATGATATATTAATAATCCCATTATTTTGAAAGCTCATATATCTGGTGCAATAGATATCCATGTAACAAATCTTTATTGACATGTGTCAATCTCAACATGTGCAGTGACAACCAATAAAATAGGAGGAAAAACAAGACCTTTGTTTGACCTATCTGAGTTTTGGAAGAGCAATTTTTTGGGATGTTTTTGTACAGATGTTGCATTATTCTAGTTTTGTTGCAATAAACTGTGCAAGCAAAAGATGGAAGACCACGTGCAGACTGAGGTGACAAAATGGCTGATGCCCTTTAGACGCTGCCTGTCAATGCAAGCGTGTGTAACAGCGCCCCCTGCTGGATGGACTTGGACAATCAAGCACTATTTTGCTCAGCCTGTCAGGTTATCTGACGCCAGAGCAGTCTGTTGTTTTTTTTTGCTGCTACAGCTCAACGGCCTGGTGGTTAGAGCAGTGGTTCTTAGCCTTGTTGGAGGTACCGAACCCCACCAGTTTCATATGCGCATTCACCGAACCCTTTAGTGAAAAATAAATAAAAACAATTCAAATTCAAGACAAAGTTATATGTTTTGACGTGCGGTGAGGTTGATGGCTGGTGAGGCACTGACTTCATCACAAACATATGAACCCTAAAGAGTATATTATTCACCATTTGATTGGCAGCAGTTAACGGGTTATGTTTAAAAGCTCATACCAGCATTCTTCCCTGCTTGGCACTCAGCATCAAGGCTTGGAATTGGGGGTTAAATCACCAAAAATGATTCCCGGGCGCGGGGTCGCTGCTACCCACTGCTCCCCTCACCTCCCAGGGGGTGATCAAGGGGATGGGTCAAATGCAGAGGACAAATTTCACCACACCTAGTGTGTGTGTGACAATCATTGGTACTTTAACTTAACTTTACACACAAAAAAGCACATTTAATAAAAAAAACGTTGTTATGGTCTTACCTTTACTTATAAATTAAGTCCATGCGCCGCTCCTTCTGAACAAAAGCATCGATAACTTGTTTATAGAAGTCTTCCTTATCTTTCTTCAGTTTTAAAAGTCTCGATGGAGATCTTCCTTTAATTATTACCTCCTGCTTCGATTGAAAGTCCAGTTTAGAAAACTGTTTTATTTTAGATATGTAATCCTCCATGTTAAAAGTCCAGGCTAGAGGAAAAAATAAACAATCGCTAACTGTTGCTGCTGGTTGTCACTTCTTCTGCAGCCGAGTAGTCGCAAAAATGATCCCTGGGATCACTAGCGCCCTCTACCACCATGAGGCCGGATTACTGCGAGCCTCACCCAGTGCGTCTTCGCAGCCGTTTTATAATTGCTCAGCACAAGAAATACGTTACACACATACAGTTGTTGACAAAATACACTGTACATTATATACCTCAGCTAACTAAACTATGAAAATGTATAATATAATTGATATAGCAATACGGTCTCACTGCACAGCAGGCCAGCAGTTAGCCGAGTCATTGCGCAATCCATGGTGAGGCTCAACTGGCTGGTGCCTCACCGCACTCTCTTCTCAGTATTTGAACGGCAAATGTGAAAATTCAGCGATTTTGAATAAAAATAATCTAAAACTGGTGAAGTTAAATGGAAAATAACTTCATAGTATAATCACTGGATACATATAACAATTTAATATATTTTTTTTCTTTTTACATTTTTTTTCTTTCCATGATGGCACGTGAGGCCCCGCCTCACCTGCCTCCCCTGACTGCACATCACTGGTTTTTGGTAACACTTTAGTATGGGGAACATATTCTAAGTAACAAAGACTTAATTTAGAGTTATTTGGTTAGGGTTATAATAAAGCTATGCTGAAATGTCATTAATAAGTACTTAATAATGACTAGTTAAGAGCCAATATGTTACTGATTTGCATGTTAATAAGCAACTACCGTATTTTTCGGACTATAAGTCACAGTTTTTTTCATAGTTTGGCCGGGGGTGCGACTTATACTCAGGAGCGACTTATGTGTGGAATTATTAACACATTACCGTAAAATATCAAATGCTATTATTTATCTCATTCACGTAAGAGACTAGACGTATAAGATTTCATGGGATTTAGCGATTAGATTGTTTGGTAAACGTATAGCTGTCATGTCTGTGTGACCATGTTTTGTTTTAGTCATGTTTTGTTTTGTTTAGTTATTGGACTCTTTAGTTTCTGGCTTTTCACTCCCTTGTCTTGTTTCCACGGTTACCCATTAGTTTCACCTGTTCCACGTTTGGACTCATTGTGCACTCTTGTTTATCACCATAGCAACCCATTAGTTTTCCCTTGTCACGTCACGCACCTGTTTTCGTTAATCATGTCTGTAGTATTTAAGTTCATTGTTTTCAGTTTGTCTTTCTGGCGAAATCCGGATTCATACCCCTGTCACACTCTTACCTCTGCGCACTTCATAGTCCATGCCAAGTAAGTTTTTTTGTTTATTAATGCCACAGTTAGTGTTTTTGTTTCATTGTTCACAGTTTCTGCCTATGTGCAAGTTTTGTTTTCAATAGCCTAGTTTTGTACCTCCGCCATTGTGCACGCTTTTCGTTTGTTCCTTTTTGATATATAGTGTTAAAATAAATCATGTACCAGTGTTTCCCACAGGACAGGCATCTATTTGTGGTGGTTGGTCGGGGGGCGGGGGGGGGGGGGGGGGGGGGGGGCGGGGGCAGCGGCGAAGAACGCGGAGTTGGAATATAATTACAACATTTTATGTACATATTTATATACAGATTTGAACAATTAGTGATTCACTGAAATATATTTATTAATTGTGGTTCTTACAAAAAATATATCTTATAAAATATAAAAGCTAAAATGTCTCTTAAAGCTCTGCCCCTTTAATTAGTGAATACTAAATAATTTAACTTTAGCCTACTACTACAACCATATTATTTACCAGCAACATGAAGTGAAACAGAGGCAGAGGTGTCCTGCCACAGTCAGTCAACCTCCTCCTGCTGCTGCTGAACTGGTCGCACCTGTGACTGTAGGCCTACCTCCTCTCCAAGTCGAGCCCTTTTCGGCCGTTGAAAATATTTTTCTATACTCATCTGTGTGAAGGAGTGAACATCCAACATTAGAATTTATTACTAACGAGCAGAACCGCTCTATGTACAGTGCCGTCTAACCTTAAGCGGCAGCAGCTCAACACATGCAGGGTTCAACGTTAAGGTTTTGTTCTACTTGCCTGACTTCTCAAATCTACTTGCCCCAATATTTTTACTTGTCCTGCCTAGGTTTTTTTCTGGCTGTGTAGTGCTCATGGCTTATATCTTACTAAAATTCTTCCCGTTGACTATTTACAACACTACACAGTATTTATTATTATTATTATTATTATTATTATCTATAATTA
The DNA here is from genome assembly GCF_033978685.3 of Nerophis lumbriciformis. NCBI lineage: Eukaryota > Metazoa > Chordata > Actinopteri > Syngnathiformes > Syngnathidae > Nerophis > Nerophis lumbriciformis. The sequence continues at coordinate 53,800,626 of NC_084551.2, read as the reverse complement.
CATTTAAATGGCATTGCATACATGTAAAATTAAATGCTATTTCACATTATTTGACCAGTAGCAGTTACACTCATCTGAACAGGTCAGCCACCTGTTTAAAGCCCGATCACAGTTGAAATCTTGAAATGAAGGGCCTTTAATGGCCAAAACATTAACCTGGACAACATTTTAACAGCTGGTTGGCTCAGATTTTATTCTTTTCATTGCATTCACATGCTGCAGTGGACAATTTAGCTTCAGTCCATGTGTGTTTATTGACAACAGGGTTATAACCTGGACACGTTAGCTCGTCGGTATGAAAACACGTGACTGTTACTATGTGCGTCTGCCCGGCCCCCGAGTCAAACAGCGGCGGTGTTAATGAAGCAGCGTCAGGCTGCTCACCATCAGTGAAACGCTCGGTGAAATCGCGGATTAACGTTAAATATATGACGAGCCGCGAGCGATGCAGCTATAACCTATCTACTAGTGATGGGTTGATGAGGCCTCATGAAGCGTTTCGACACATTGCAAAACTGTATTGATACTGTGTCACTAAATACTGACATCTGCTGGACATTAAAAATCCCTACAGGGAACCTATGGACCGACTCAACTGACACTGATTTTATGACCTAGTACAGTGGTTCTCAAATGGGGGTACGCGTACCCCTGGGGGTACTTGAAGGTATGCCAAGGGGTACGTGAGATTTTTAAAAAATATTCTAAAAATAGCAACAATTCAAAAATCCTTTATAAACATATTTATTGAATAATACTTCAACAAAATATGAATGTAAGTTCATAAACTCCGTGAAGCACAAGCTCAGGTTTGTCACTAAAATGTCTGTCAAAAAGAACTGTGAAAAGAAATGCAACAATGCAATATTCAGTGTTGACAGCTAGATTTTTTTGTGGACATGTTCCATAAATATTGATGTTAAAGATTTTTTTTTTTGTGAAGAAATGTTTAGAATTAAGTTCATGAATCCAGATGGAGCTCTAATACAATCCCCAAAGAGGGCACTTTAAGTTGATTATTACTTCTAGGTGTAGAAATCTTTATTTATAATTGAATCACTTGTTTATTTTTCAACAAGTTTTTAGCTATTTTTATATCTTTTTTTCCAAATAGTTGAAGAAAGACCACTACAAATGAGCAATATTTTGCACTGTTATACAATTTAATAAATCAGAAACTGATGACATAGTGCTGTATTTTACTTCATCTTTTTTTTTTCAACCAAAAATGCTTTGCTCTGATTAGGGGTACTTGAATTAAAAAAAATTCACAGGGGGTACATTGCTGAAAAAAGGTTGAGAACCACTGACGTAATAATATAAACCAAGTCATTGTATTTCATTTAGGATTCTTTCATAACTTCATTTAAACAAAAATATATTTTGTCTTTTTTTAGATACAGTCAATAAATAATGTGAACATGTATCATAACATGGAAATCTAAGAGAACGTGTTGTGAATGAGGATGCTTGTGGACCTGGGAATTATTATTATTTATTTTTTTTTACACATTTTTATTTAAAAAAAACAGTTTTTCCAACGTATTCAATTTTAGACGCTTTCTCTTCTTAGTTATTATTTCTCCGGCTGTAGAAAAGACCCGCTCACAGGGCACAGAGGAGGCGTCAGTGCGACACAGTTCGCGTATCGGTCACGTGACCAAAACAGCTCATGATCGGTCACGTGACTTTCTAAAAGCGGTACGCGCACCGACACAGGGTTTCGCTCTATGAGCTCGACGCATGCGCCGATGCATCGGTGTTGCCGGACTCATCACTACTATCTACCTATAACACCTGTAAAAATGAAGCAATGCTACCACGCTAGCAAGCGTTAGCTAGCCGGCTATGAGCCATCAAGCTGCTAACTATCGCCAAAAGGCACCATTTAAGTTTTTTTTTCCCCATGGCATCCTGGATCAAGGCTTTCAGCAGCTTTTGGACGTTTGAGGTAGAAACGTAGGAGGCGCCATCATTATGAAAAGTAGCCGGCAAATATTTTGATCCCGTCCGTCCCTCTTCTTCTTCTTCTTCTTCTTCTTCTTCTTCTTCTTCTTCTTCTTCTGGCCCACCAGGTAAATTAAGTGCTATTGGCGAGTTACAATGCATAGTAGGCTACCGCCACCTACTGCACCGGAGGTGTAACTACAAGCAACATTCACAGACAGTCCCATCGCTTTTATGAGCGGTCGAGCAAGTCAAAAGCCGAAAAATCCATTTGGGGCGGACGTAATTCTTTCGTGGCGGGCCGCCACAAATAAATGAATGTGTGGGAAACACTGTGTACTCCCCTTCACGCCACGTATGGTCCAAATCTTTTGCACCTCGGGAGAACAAACCACGCCACAGTCTCAGTCGTGACAATAGCATGTTCTATATGTTATAGTTATTTGAATGACTCTTACCATAATATGTTACGTTAACATACCAGTTGATTGGCAGACCGGGGTGGTGGTTCCTCTCTTTAAGAAGGGGAACCGGAGGGTGTGTTCCAACTATCGTGGGATCACACTCCTCAGCCTTCCCGGTAAGGTCTATTCAGGTGTACTGGAGAGGAGGCTACGCCGGATAGTCGAACCTCAGATTCAGGAGGAACAGTGTGGTTTTCGTCCTGGTCGTGGAACTGTGGACCAGCTCTATACTCTCGGCAGGGTCCTTGAGGGTGCATGGGAGTTTGCCCAACCAGTCTACATGTGTTTTGTGGACTTGGAGAAGGCATTCGACCGTGTCCCTCGGGAAGTCCTGTGGGGAGTGCTCAGAGAGTATGGGGTATCGGACTGTCTGATTGTGGCAGTCCGCTCCCTGTATGATCAGTGCCAGAGCTTGGTCCGCATTGCCGGTAGTAAGTCGGACACGTTTCCAGTGAGGGTTGGACTCCGCCAAGGCTGCCCTTTGTCACCGATTCTGTTCATAACTTTTATGCACAGAATTTATAGGCGCAGTCAAGGCGTTGAGGGGATCTGGTTTGGTGGCTGCAGGATTAGGTTTCTGCTTTTTGCAGATGATGTGGTCCTGATGGCTTCATCTGGCCAGGATCTTCAGCTCTCACTGGATCGGTTCGCAGCTGAGTGTGAAGCGACTGGGATGAGAATCAGCACCTCCAAGTCCGAGTCCATGGTTCTCGCCCGGAAAAGGGTGGAGTGCCATCTCCGGGTTGGGGAGGAGATCTTGCCCCAAGTGGAGGAGTTCAAGTACCTCGGAGTCTTGTTCACGAGTGAGGGAAGAGTGGATCGTGAGATCGACAGGCGGATCGGTGCGGCGTCTTCAGTAATGCGGACGCTGTATCGATCCGTTGTGGTGAAGAAGGAGCTGAGCCGGAAGGCAAAGCTCTCAATTTACCGGTCGATCTACGTTCCCATCCTCACCTATGGTCATGAGCTTTGGGTTATGACCGAAAGGACAAGATCACGGGTACAAGCGGCCGAAATGAGTTTCCTCCGCCGGGTGGCGGGGCTCTCCCTTAGAGATAGGGTGAGAAGCTCTGCCATCCGGGGGGAGCTCAAAGTAAAGCCGCTGCTCCTCCACATGGAGAGGAGCCAGATGAGGTGGTTCGGGCATCTGGTCAGGATGCCACCCGAACGCCTCCCTAGGGAGGTGTTTAGGGCAAGTCCGACCTGTAGGAGGCCGCGGGGATGACCCAGGACACGTTGGGAAGACTATGTCTCCCGGCTGGCCTGGGAACGCCTCGGGGTCCCACAGGAAGAGCTGGACGAAGTGGCTGGGGAGAGGGAAGTCTGGGCTTCCCTGCTTAGGCTGCTTCCCCCGCGACCCGACCTCGGATAAGCGGAAGAAGATGGATGGATGGATGGATGGTATTATTTATCTCATTCACGTAAGAGACTAGACGTATAAGATTTCATGGGATTTAGCGATTAGGAGTGACAGATTGTTTGGTAAACGTATAGCATGTTTTATATGTTATAGTTATTTGAATGACTCTTACCATAATATGTTACGTTAACATACCAGTTGGTTATTTATGCCTCATATAACGTACACTTATTCAGCCTGTTGTTCACTATTCTTTATTTATTTTAAATTGCCTTTCAAATGTCTATTCTTGCTGTTGGCTTTTATCAAATGCATTTCCCCCCAAAATGCGACTTATATATGTTTTTTTCCTTCTTTATTATGCATTTTCGGCCGGTGCGACTTATACTCCGGAGCGACTTATACTCCGAAAAATGTGGTAATTAATGGTGAATATGTTCCCCATACTAAAGTGTTACCATGTTTTTTTTACTGGTGCACAAAATGAAGCGTGCATGAACATCACCTTGTTCAAAGAACAAAACCAACACAGTGAATAATCTCACAACAAATTACACTCCTGCAAACCAGTCAGCTGTTGCCGTATCCGTAATACGCCGATAAGGAGATGTTTGTATTTACACGATGAGTTGGGTGTGTTTTGACCTCCGCCGAACCCCTGAGGCCGACTCACCAAACCCCTAGGGTTCCATCGAACCCAGGTTAAGAACCACTGGGTTAGAGTGTTCACACAGAGATCGGTAGGCCGTGAGTTCAAACCCCGGCCGAGTCATACCAAAGACTGGGAGCCATTACCTCCCTGCTTGGCACTCCGCATCAAGGGTCGGAATTGGGGGTTAAATCACCAAAAATGATTCCCGGGCGCTGCCCACTGCTCCCCTCACCTCCCAGGAGGTGGAACAAGGGGATGGGTCAAATGCAGAGGACAAATTTCACCACAATGTGACAATCATTGGTACTTTAACTTTAACTGAACTCTTCCTGTCACAAAGTGTACATTTCACATACCACACTAATGCTGTGTCTGGAAACGAGTACTTACATCAGTCGTTTAGAATAATTACAATTATTATCTAATAAAGAGTCTATTGTGTACTTACTTGCGGAGTGTGCACATGTTGACACTGTCCCAAGTCCATTACCGGTACCGCCACTGACCGTGTAATGTATTTCACTTTACTTGTCAGTGATAGTATGCTCTCAGAAGACTAAGTACGCAAGGGTCATGGATGAAGTGCCGGCTGTCCAGAGTCGGGACCCGGGGTGGACCGCTCGCCTGGGCATCGGTTGGGAACATCGCTGCGCTGCTGACCCGTCTCCGCTCAGGATGGTCTCCTGCTAGCCCCACTATGGACTGGACTCTCACTATTATGTTAGATCCACTATGGACTGGACTCTCATTATTATGTTAGATCCACTATGGACTGGACTCTTACTATTATGTTAGATCCACTATGGACTGGACTCTCACTATTATGTTAGATCCACTATGGACTGGACTCACACTATTATGTTAGATCCACTATGGACTGGACTCTTACTATTATGTTAGATCCACTATGGACTGGACTCTCACTATTATGTTAGATCCACTATGGACTGGACTCTCACACTATTTTTTAGATCCACTATGGACTGGACTCTCACACTATTATGTTAGATCCACTATGGACTGGACTCACACTATTATGTTAGATCCACTATGGACTGGACTCTCACACTATTATGTTAGATCCACTATGGACTGGACTCTCACTATTATGTTAGATCCACTATGGACTGGACTCACACTATTATGTTGGATCCACTACGGACTGGACTCTTACTATTATGTTAGATCCACTATGGACTGGACTCTCACTATTATGTTAGATCCACTATGGACTGGACTCTCACACTATTATGTTAGATCCACTATGGACTGGACTCTCACACTATTATGTTAGATCCACTATGGACTGGACTCACACTATTATGTTAGATCCACTATGGACTGGACTCTCACACTATTATGTTAGATCCACTATGGACTGGACTCTCACACTATTATGCTAGATCCACTATGGACTGGACTCTCACTATTATGTTAGATCCACTATGGACCGGACTCTCACTATTATGTTAGATCCACTATGGACTGGACTCACACTATTATGTTAGATCCACTATGAACTGGACTCACACTATTATGTTAGATCCACTATGGACTGGACTCTTACTATTATGTTAGATCCACTATGGACTGGACTCTCACTATTATGTTAGATCCACTATAGACCGGAATCTCACTATTATGTTAGATCCACTATGGACCGGACTCTCACTATTATTTTGGATCCACTATGGACTGGACTCTCACTATTATGTTAGATCCACTATGGACTGGACTCTCACTATTATGTTAGATCCACTATGGACTGGACTCTCACTATTATGTTAGATCCACTATGGACTGGACTCTCACTATTATGTTAGATCCACTATGGACTGGACTCTCACACTATTATGTTATGTAATATCTGGATCGGGATGATTTGGCTTATATATATAATATATATATATATATATATATATATATATATATATATATATATATATATATATATATATATATATATATATATATATATTATGGTAAGCCGTTAAGGAAATTAAATATATATGGAAGTTTGAATAGAAATGAGAAACGTTTATACAGGTAAAAGCCAGTAAATTAGAATATTTAGAAAAACTTGATTTATTTCAGTAATTGCATTCAAAAGGTGTAACTTGTACATTATATTTATTCATTGCACACAGACTGATGCATTCAAATGTTTATTTCATTTAATTTTGATGATTTGAAGTGGCAACAAATGAAAATCCAAAATTCCGTGTGTCACAATATTAGAATATTACTTAAGGCTAATACAAAAAAGGGATTTTTAGAAATGTTGGCCAACTGAAAAGTATGAAAATGAAAAATATGAGCATGTACAATACTCAATACTTGGTTGGAGCTCATTTTGCCTCAATTACTGCGTTAATGCGGCGTGGCATGGAGTCGATGAGTTTCTGGCACTGCTCAGGTGTTATGAGAGCCCAGGTTGCTCTGATAGTGGCCTTCAACTCTTCTGCGTTTTTGGGTCTGGCATTCTGCATCTTCCTTTTCACAATACCCCACAGATTTTCTATGGGGCTAAGGTCAGGGGAGTTGGCGGGCCAATTTAGAACAGAAATACCATGGTCCGTAAACCAGGCACGGGTAGATTTTGCGCTGTGTGCAGGCGCCAAGTCCTGTTGGAACTTGAAATCTCCATCTCCATAGAGCAGGTCAGCAGCAGGAAGCATGAAGTGCTCTAAAACTTGCTGGTAGACGGCTGCGTTGACCCTGGATCTCAGGAAACAGAGTGGACCGACACCAGCAGATGACATGGCACCCCAAACCATCACTGATGGTGGAAACTTTACACTAGACTTCAGGCAACGTGGATCCTGTGCCTCTCCTGTCTTCCTCCAGACTCTGGGACCTCGATTTCCAAAGGAAATGCAAACCAAAGTGATCCATCAGTGATGGTTTGGGGTGCCATGTCATCTGCTGGTGTCGGTCCACTCTGTTTCCTGAGATCCAGGGTCAACGCAGCCGTCTACCAGCAAGTTTTAGAGCACTTCATGCTTCCTGCTGCTGACCTGCTCTATGGAGATGGAGATTTCAAGTTCCAACAGGACTTGGCGCCTGCACACAGCGCAAAATCTACCCGTGCCTGGTTTACGGACCATGGTATTTCTGTTCTAAATTGGCCCGCCAACTCCCCTGACCTTAGCCCCATAGAAAATCTGTGGGGTATTGTGAAAAGGAAGATGCAGAATGCCAGACCCAAAAACGCAGAAGAGTTGAAGGCCACTATCAGAGCAACCTGGGCTCTCATAACACCTGAGCAGTGCCAGAAACTCATCGACTCCATGCCACGCCGCATTAACGCAGTAATTGAGGCAAAAGGAGCTCCAACCAAGTATTGAGTATTGTACATGCTCATATTTTTCATTTTCATACTTTTCAGTTGGCCAACATTTCTAAAAATCCCTTTTTTGTATTAGCCTTAAGTAATATTCTAATTTTGTGACACACGGAATTTTGGATTTTCATTTGTTGCCACTTCAAATCATCAAAATTAAATGAAATAAACATTTGAATGCATCAGTCTGTGTGCAATGAATAAATATAATGTACAAGTTACACCTTTTGAATGCAATTACTGAAATAAATCAAGTTTTTCAAAATATTCTAATTTACTGGCTTTTACCTGTATATACTGTAAATAAGAAAGACTTAGAGTCTGTCCGCTGATCTGAAAAAGACCCAAAATTGTCAAAGAGCTGAGGGACCATCTTCAAAGTGCAATGCTGAAACAAATAATGCAAACAATTAAATGTAACTTCCAGGGTTTGAGATTAATGTAGTCCCGTCGTACCGAGGTCGGTAAAAAAAAAATGCACGGGTCGAAATGAAATGCTCCCCGGGACGATGGCTTTTAACCATTTTTATTCTTTTTCTTTTTATGTATTTATTCATTTTACATTTTATATTAAATGTCTTGGTTTTTCCTCCCTCTGAATATCCTATGAGATGTTTAACAAGCCATCCTATAATAATACAACAGCTATTAATGTAACAATACAATACGACAAATATATTTAATGATGCTTTTTCCATTATTTTAACAATAGGCTAATGTATATTACTTTTTATAGATTCTACAAGAAACACAAAACTTAATAAAAACTACATTATATACAATTGCAGACACAAGGTTTCGTGCAGCTTCACTCATTGTAAAGGAAGACGGAAGTCCACGCAGGAGAAAAATGACTACAATGATGGTGTATTTAGAGTGGGAACATTTATGTCATCTTACTTACTAAATCAGCCACAGTAACAATCTACTATAAATGTTATGTTATCACTGCAACTTAACTGCAAACCTGAACACTGAAGTGAAGCACCACCTACATCGAGAATGACGCGCTCAGCAGATGTTTGCTGCAGAGATGTCACCTCTTCTCACGGTGAAAAATAGCTGGTTCTATGTTTTTGTATCACCTCAATCGTAGGTTACTAGTTTACTAGTTCACCATTACATCAGTGAAGAAAACCCAGGATAGAACAGTGGTTAAGACTGCTGCCTCTGAGTCCGTAGTACTGAGTTCAAATCCTTGACTTTTAAAGTTGAGGAATTTGTTTTACCTCTATCATATATCACTGATTGCATTTGTAAATAAACAAAAATCATGAATCAACAAGATTCTGGATAGTTTAATAGTCAACACTGTGGGCTCCCCAGAATCCCAACTCAGCAAGACCCATGATAGCATAGTGGTTAAGACTGCTGCATCTCAGTTAGTAGTGGTGGGTTCAAATCTCTTACTTTGAAAGTTTAGTTGTTTTGTTTTACCTCAAGAATAGTTCACTGATTGCATTTGTATATGAACAAAAATGAAGCTATACCAAGACTCTGCATAGCATGGTGATTAAGACTGCTACCTCTCAGTCAGTCGTATGAGGTTCAAATCCATGACTAGGAAAATGTATGTTTTTGTTTCATATCTATCATAGTCCACAGATTGCATTTGTATATGAGCGAAAATCAGGTTATGATGGGACCCAGAATAGCTCAATGGTCAACACTCTGGGCTCCCAATACAGGGGTACTTGGTTCAAACCCCAGACAAGTAATCATTAAATTGGCTGAATGTCGTCAAAACGACATAAATTGAGTAATGTTATGTGCTCGTTGCTTGAATAAAATAAAGTTAAAAAATGAAGTCAATGCTAAAGATAATAATAATTGTCAAATAGTCAATGAATACACCTCAGGGGTTACGTGTGTGTGTGTGTGTGTATGAGAGTGTGAGTGTAATTCCTGAGGTGTGGGGAATAGGAGTAAAACTTAATAATAGAGAGCGTTGACCAATGAGTTCTCCTGGGTACGATTAAAAAAAAAAGTTAATTGGAACAGTTAAAAAAATAATTGAATAAGTTAATTATTATGTTTTCATTACACATGGAGGTGAATTATATCATCCAACACTTCCAATCAAGGCTTCAGAAGATACAAGTCAATTTCCTGGATTTGAACCCAGCACCCAGTATTCCAAGTCAACAGCCTTACCCACTGTGCTATCCCGGGTCTTGAGAACTCTTGTATCCGGCTTGTATAGAAAGCTAATCAGAGACTCGTTGCTGGGTAAACTTCACTATAAACCAGTGGAATAAAATACTGCCAACCCGACTGGTATTGAACCCAGGACTGTTTAATCCCATTCAAGAGTCTTAACCACTGGGCCATCCTGGCACTGGTAAGCCGTTCTTTCCGGCTCATATACAAAGCTAATCAGAGACCTAAGGTGGAACAAAATACTAGCAACTTACCTGGGATTGAACCCAGCACCATTCATTCCAAGTCAACAGTCTTACCCACTGTGCTATTCTGGGCCTTGTAAAAGTCCTCTATCCGGCTTGTATAGAAAGCTTATCAGGGACTCTTTGCTGGGTAAAATACACAAGAGGTGGACCAAAATACTGTCAACCAGACAGGTATCAAACTCAGAACTGTTTATTGCATGTCAAGAATCTTAACCACTGGGCCATCCTGGGTCTTGCGAAGAAGTTTTTCTGGCTCATATAGAAAGGTAATCAGGGACTTGTTGCTGGGTAAACTACACTATAAAATAGTGGAATAAAATGCTGTCATACCGTCTGGTATTGAACCCAGAACTGTTTAATTCTAATCAAGAGTCTTAACCACTGGGCCATCCTGGCACTGGTAAGCAATTCTTTAAGGCTCATTTAAAAAGCTAATCAGAGACCTAAGGTGGAACAAAATACTAGCACCTTACCTGGGATTGAAGAAAGCACCTTTCATTCCAAGGCAACAGTCTTACCCACTGTGCTATTCTGGGACTTGTAAAAACCTCTATCCGGCTTGTATAGAAAGCTAATCAGGGACTCTTTGCTGGGTAAATTACACTATAAATCAGTGGAATAAAATACTGTCAACCTAACTGGTATTGAACCTGAGCTGTTTAATGATAATCAAGAGTCTTAACCACTGGGCCATCCTGGCACTGGTAAGCCATGTATAAAAAGCTAATCAGAGACTTAAGGTGGAACAAAATACTACCAATTTAGCTGGGATTGAACCCAGCAGCCTTCATTCCAAGTCAACAGTCTTACCCATTGTGCTACCCTGGATCTTTTGAAATACTGTATGCGGCTTGTTTAGAAATCTAATCATTGACTCTTTGCTGGGTAAAATACACAAGAGGTGGACCAATATACTGTCAACCAGACAGGTATCAAACTCATGACTGTTTATTGCATGTCAAGAATCTTAACCACTGGGCCATCCTGGGTCTTGTGAAGATTTTTTTCTGCCTCATATAGAAAGGTAATCAGGGACTTGTTGCTGGGCAAACTACACTATAAAATAGTGGAATAAAATACTGTCAAAACATCTGGTATAGAACCCAGGACTGTTTAATCCTAATCAACAGTCTAAAACACTGGGCCATCCTGGCACCACCTACATCGAGAATGACGCGCTCAGCAGATGTTTGCTGCAGGGATGTCACCTCTTCTCACGGTGAAAAATAGCTGGTTCTATGTTTTTGTATCACCTCAATCGTAGGTTACTAGTTTACTAGTTCACCATTACATCAGTGAAGAAAACCCAGGATAGAACAGTGGTTAAGACTGCTGCCTCTGAGTCCGTAGTACTGAGTTCAAATCCTTGACTTTTAAAGTTGAGGAATTTGTTTTACCTCTATCATATATCACTGATTGCATTTGTAAATAAACAAAAATCATGAATCAACAAGATTCTGGATAGTTTAATAGTCAACACTGTGGGCTCCCCAGAATACCACCTCAGCAAGACCCATGATAGCATAGTGGTTAAGACTGCTGCAACTCAGTTAGTAGTGGTGGGTTCAAATCTCTTACTTTGAAAGTTTAGTTGTTTTGTTTTACCTCTAGAATAGTTCACTGATTGCATTTGTATATGAACAAAAATGAAGTTATACCAAGACCCTGCATAGCATGGTGGCTAAGACTGCTACCTCTCAGTCAGTCGTATGAGGTTCAAATCCATGACTAGGAAAATGTATGTTTTTGTTTCATTTCTATCATAGTCCACTGATTGCATTTGTATATGAGCGAAAATCAGGTTATGACGGGACCCAGAATAGCTCAATGGTCAACACTGTGGGCTCCCAATACAGGGGTACTTGGTTCAAACCCCAGACAAGTAATCATTAATTTGGCTGAATGTCGTCAAAACGACATAAATTGAGTAATGTTATGTGCTCGTTGCTTGAATAAAATAAAGTTAAAAAATGAAGTCAATGCTAAAGATAATAATAATTGTCAAATAGTCAATGAATACACCTCAGGGGTTACCTGTGTGTGTGTGTGAGAGAGATAGAGTGTGTGTGTATGTATGAGTATGTGCGAGTGAGCGTGTGAGTGTAATTCCTGAGGTGGGGGGAATAGGAGTAAAACTTAATAATAGAGAGCGTTGACCAATGAGCAATCCTGGGTACGATTAAAATTTTTTTTTAATTTGAACAGTTAAAAAAATAAGTTAATTATTATGTTTTCATTACACATGGAGGTGAAATATATCATCCAACACTTCCAATCAAAGCTTCAGAAGATACAAGTCAATTTACTGGATTTGAACCCAGCACCCTTTATTCCAAGTCAACAGCCTTACCCACTGTGCTATCCCGGGTCTTGAGAACTGTTGTATCCGGCTTGTATAGAAAGCTAATCAGCGACTCGTTGCTGGGTAAACTTCACTATAAACCAGTGGAATAAAATACTGCCAACCCGACTGGTATTGAACCCAGGACTGTTTAATCCCATTCAAGAGTCTTAACCACTGGGCATCCTGGCACTGGTAAGCCGTTCTTTCCGGCTCATATACAAAGCTAATCAGAGACCTAAGGTAGCAACTTACCTGGGATTGAAACAAGCACCATTCATTCCAAGTCAACAGTCTTACCCACTGTGCTATTCTGGGCCTTGTAAAAAACCTCTATCCAGCTTGTATAGAAAGCTTATCAGGGACTCTTTGCTGGGTAAAATACACAAGAGGTGGACCAAAATACTGTCAACCAGGCAGGTATCGAACTCAGGACTGTTTATTGCATGTCAAGAATCTTAACCACTGGGCCATCCTGGGTCTTGCAAAGATGTTTTTCTGGCTCATATAGAAAGGTAATCAGGGACTTGTTGCTGGGTAAACTACACTATAAAATAGTGGAATAAAATGCTGTCATACCGTCTGGTATTGAACCCAGAACTGTTTAATCCTAATCAAGAGTCTTAACCACTGGGCCATCCTGGCACTGGTAAGCAATTCTTTAAGGCTCATTTAAAAAGCTAATCAGAGACCTAAGGTGGAACAAAATACTAGCACCTTACCTGGGATTGAAACCAGCACCCTTCATTCCAAGGCAACAGTCTTACCCACTGTGCTATTCTGGGACTTGTAAAAACCTCTATGCGGCTTGTATAGAAAGCTAATCAGGGACTCTTTGCTGGGTAAATTACACTATAAATCAGTGGAATAAAATACTGTCAACCTAACTGGTATTGAACCTGGGCTGTTTAATGATAATCAAGAGTCTTAACCACTGGGCCATCCTGGCACTGGTAAGCCATGTTTTCCGGCTCATATAAAAAGCTAATCAGAGACCTAAGGTGGAACAAAATACTAGCACCTTACCTGGGATTAAACCCAGCAGCCTTCATTCCAAGTCAACAGTCTTACCCACTGTGCTATCCTTGATCTTTTGAAATACTGTATGCGGCTTGTATAGAAATCTAATCAGGGACTCTTTGCTGGGTAAAATACACAAGAGGTGGACCAATATACTGTCAACCAGACAGGTATCAAACTCACGACTGTTTATTGCATGTCAAGAATCTTAACCACTGGGCCATCCTGGGTCTTGTGAAGATTTTTTTCTGCCTCATATAGAAAGGTAATCAGGGACTTGTTGCTGGGCAAACTACACTATAAAATAGTGGAATAAAATACTGTCAAAACGTCTGGTATAGAACCCAGGACTGTTTAATCCTAATCAACAGTCTTAACCACTGGGCCATCCTGGCACCACCTACATCGAGAATGACGCGCTCAGCAGATGTTTGCTGCAGGGATGTCACCTCTTCTCACGGTGAAAAATAGCTGGTTCTATGTTTTTGTATCACCTCAATCGTAGGTTACTAGTTTACTAGTTCACCATTACATCAGTGAAGAAAACCCAGGATAGAACAGTGGTTAAGACTGCTGCCTCTGAGTCCGTAGTACTGAGTTCAAATCCTTGACTTTTAAAGTTGAGGAATTTGTTTTACTTCTATCATATATCACTGATTGCATTTGTAAATAAACAAAAATCATGAATCAACAAGATTCTGGATAGTTTAATAGTCAACACTGTGGGCTCCCCAGAATCCCAACTCAGCAAGACCCATGATAGCATAGTGGTTAAGACTGCTGCATCTCAGTTAGTAGTGGTGGGTTCAAATCTCTTACTTTGAAAGTTTAGTTGTTTTGTTTTACCTCTAGAATAGTTCACTGATTGCATTTGTATATGAACAAAAATGAAGTTATACCAAGACTCTGCATAGCATGGTGGCTAAGACTGCTACCTCTCAGTCAGTCGTATGAGGTTCAAATCCATGTTTAGGAAAATGTATGTTTTTGTTTCATTTCTATCATAGTCCACTGATTGCATTTGTATATGAGCGAAAATCAGGTTATGATGGGACCCAGAATAGCTCAATGGTCAACACTGTGGGCTCCCAATACAGGGGTACTTGGTTCAAACCCCAGACAAGTAATCATTAACTTGGCTGAATGTCGTCAAAAGGACATAAATTGAGTAATGTTATGTGCTCGTTGCTTGAATAAAATAAAGTTAAAAAATGAAGTCAATGCTAAAGATAATAATAATTGTCAAATATACAATGAATACACCTCAGGGGTTACCTGTGTGTGAGAGAGAGTGTGTGTGTGTATGAGTATGTGCGAGTGAGTATAATTCCTGAGGTGTGGGGAATAGGAGTAAAACTTAATAATAGAGAGCGTTGACCAATGAGCTCTCCTGTGTACAATTAAAAAAAAAGTTAATTGGACAAGTTAAAAAAATAATTAAATAAGTTAATTATTATGTTTTCATTACACATGGAGGTGAAATATATCATCCAACACTTCAGAAGATACAAGTCAATTTACTGGATTTGAACCCAGCACCCTTTATTCCAAGTCAACAGCCTTACCCACTGTGCTATCCCAGGTCTTGAGAACTCTTGTATCCGGCTTGTATAGAAAGCTAATCAGAGACTTGTTGCTGGGTAAACTTCACTATAAACCAGTGGAATAAAATACTGCCAACCCGACTGGTATTGAACCCAGGACTGTTTAATCCCATTCAAGAGTCTTAACCACTGGGCCATCCTGGCACTGGTAAGCCATTCTTTCCGGCTCATATAAAAAGCTAATCAGAGACCTAAGGTGGAACAAAATACTAGCAACTTACCTGGGATTGAACACAGCACCATTCATTCCAAGTCAACAGTCTTACCCACTGTGCTATTCTGGGCCTTGTAAAAAACCTCTATCCGGCTTGTATAGAAAGCTAATCAGGGACTCTTTGCTGGGTAAAATACACAAGAGGTGGACCAAAATACTGTCAACCAGACAGGTATTGAACTCATGACTGTTTATTGCATGTCAAGAATCTTAACCACTGGGCCATCCTGGGTCTTGTGAGGATGTTTTTCTGGCTCATTAAGAAAGGTAATCAGAGACTCGTTGCTGGGTAAACTACACTATAAACCAGTGGAATAAAATACTGCCAACCCGACTGGTATTGAACCCAGGACTGTTTAATCCCATTCAAGAGTCTTAACCACTGGGCCATCCTGGCACTGGTAAGCCATTCTTTCCGGCTCATATAAAAAGCTAATCAGAGACCTAAGGTGGAACAAAATACTGTCAACCAGACAGGTATTGAACTCAGGACTGTTTATTGCATGTCAAGAATCTTAACCACTGGGCCATCCGAAGATGTTTTTCTGGCTCATATAGAAAGGTAATCAGAGACTTGTTACTGGGTAAACTACACTATAAACCAGTGGAATAACATACTGTCACCCAGACTGGTATTGAACCCAGGACTGCTTAATCCTAATCAAGAGTCTTAACCACTGGGCCATCCTGGCACTGGTAAGTGGTGTTTTCCGGCTCATATAAAAAGCTAATCAGAGACTTAAGGTGGACCAAAATACTAGCAACTTACCTGGGATTGAACCCAGCACCCTTCATTCCAAGTCAACAGTCTTACCCACTGTGCTATCCTGGATCTTTTGAAATCCTGTATCCGGCTTGTATAGAAATCTATACAGGGACTCTTTGCTGGGTAAAATACACAAGAGGTGGACCAAAATACTGTCAACCAGACAGGTATTGAACTCAGGACTGTTTATTGCATGTCAAGAATCTTAACCACTGGGCCATCCTGGGACTTGTGAACATGTTTTTCTGGCTCATATAGAAAGGTAATCAGGGACTTGTTCATGGGTAAACTACACTATAAAATAGTGGAATAAAATACTGTCAAACCGTCTGGTATTGAAGCCAGGACTGTTTAATCCTAAGCAAGAGTCTTAACCACCGGGCCATCCTGGCACTGGTACATCATTCTTTCCGGTTCATATAAAAAGCTAATTGGAGACTTAAGGTGGAACAAAATGCTACCAACATACAGGGACATCACTAGCTTTTAAGGACAGAGGGGGCTTAGCCCCCAGGAGATGCACAGGATGCGAGCGAACGTAGCGCACGAGCACAAAACTTCACAAACGGCTAACAAAGACTTAGAAATTATTCATTGTTATTATTATTTCAGTGGGTTTATTTTCAATCTGTGTTCAGTACAACAACAAACATGGGTTTGCACAGTGACATTTTGTTTACAGCATCAACAAGAAACAATGACTTGCATGATCCTTTAAGATACACTGAAACACAATGAAAGTCATGGCATTAGCCTCTATGTTATTACTTCACAACATAGAGGCTAATGCCACGACTTTCGCTCACAATACAATAATTGTTTGTTCCCAAATATTTTGAAGTTGCACAGATTACATTTTGGGCACATATGTGACTAAACTGGTTGTAAATTCAAGCCCTGGAAATATTACTTAATTACTTGAATTAAAGTAATATCTGGATCGGGATAATTTGGCTTATATATATATATATATATATATATATATATATATATATATATATATATATATATATATATATATATATATATATATATTCACTGCAATAAGGTAACATCACCAGAATGATTGACAATTAGGAGGACCAATAGTCAACATGATCCACTCAGAAATAAATAAAACAAATGGCTTATCGATAAGCCATTTAAAAAAAAAAAAAGTTTTAATATTTATTTATATGTATCATTATTTTCCTGCTCACCTTTCCAGTAGAGGCCTCTCCCCTCTCACTTTATGTGCTCCTCTGCCCTGGCTTGAGCCCCCCTAAAATAGGCCTAGCAACGCCAATGCTCTCACTATTATGTTAGATCCACTATGGACTAGACTCTCACTATTATTTTAGATCCACTATGGACTGGACTCTCACTATTATGTTAGATCCACTATGGACTGGACTCTCACTGTTATGTTAGATCCACTATGGACTGGACTCTCACTATTATGTTAGATCCACTATGGACTGGACTCTCACTATTATGTTAGATCCACTATGGACCGGAATCTCACTATTATTTTAGATCCACTATAGACTGTACTCTCACTATTATGTTAGATTCACTATGGACCGGAATCTCACTATTATGTTAGATCCACTATGGACCGGAATCTCACTATTATGTTAGATCCACAATGGACTGGACTCTCACTATTATGTTAGATCCACTATGGACTGGACTCTCACTATTATGTTAGTTCCACTATGGACTAGACTCTCACTATTATTTTAGATCCACTATGGACTGGACTCTCACTATTATGTTAGATCCACTATGGACTGGACTCTCACTATTATGTTAGATCCACTATGGACTGGACTCTCACTATTATGTTAGATCCACTATGGACTGGACTCTCACTATTATATTGGAATGCCCTCCCGGTAACAATTAGAGATGCTACCTCAGTAGAAGCATTTAAGTCCCATCTTAAAACTCATTTGTATACTCTAGCCTTTAAATAGCCCCCCTGTTAGACCAGTTGATCTGCCGTTTCTTTTCTTTTCTCCTCTGCTCCCCTTTTCCTTGAGGGGGTGGGGGCACAGGTCCGGTGGCCATGGATGAAGTGCTGGCTGTCCAGAGTCGGGACCCGGGGTGGACCGCTCGCCTGTGCATCGGCTGGGAACATCTCTACGCTGCGCTGCTGACCCGTCTCCGCTCGGGATGGTGTCCTGCTGGCCCCACTATGGACTGGACTCTTACTATTATGTTGGATCCACTATGGACTGGACTCTCACAATATTATGTCAGACCCACTCGACATCCATTGCTTTCGGTCTCCCCTAGAGGGGGGGGGGGGTTACCCACATATGCGGTCCTCTCCAAGGTTTCTCATAGTCATTCACATCGACGTCCCACTGGGGTGAGTTTTTCCTTGCCCGTATGTGGGCTTTGTACCGAGGATGTCGTTGTGGCTTGTGCAGCCCTTTGAGACACTTGTGATTTAGGGCTATATAAATAAAGATTGATTGATTGATTGATTGATATTATGTTAGATCCACTATGGACTGGACTCTCACTATTATGTTAGATCCACAATGGACTGGACTCTCACTATTATTTTAGATCCACTATGGACTGGACTCTCACTATTATGTTAGATCCACTATGGACCGGAATCTCACTATTATGTTAGATCCACTATGGACCGGACTCTCACTATTATGTTAGATCCACTATGGACCGGAATCTCACTATTATGTTAGATCAACAATGGACTGGACTCTCACTATTATTTTAGATCCACTATGGACTGGAATCTCACTATTATGTTAGATCCACTATGGACTGGACTCTCACTATTATTTTAGATCCACTATGGACTGGACTCTCACTATTATGTTAGATCCACTATGGACTGGACTCTCACTATTATGTTAGATCCACTATGGACTGGACTCTCACTATTATGTTTGATCCACTATGGACTGGACTCTCACTATTATGTTAGATCCACTATGGACTGGACTCTCACTATTATTTTAGATCCACTATGGACTGAACTCTCACTATTATGTTAGATCCACTATGGACTGGACTCTCACTATTATTTTAGATCCACTATGGACTGGACTCTCACTATTATGTTAGATCCACTATGGACTGGACTCTCACTATTATGTTAGATCCACTATGGACTGGACTCTCACTATTATGTTAGATCCACTATGGACTGGACTCTCACTATTATGTTAGTTCCACTATGGACTAGACTCTCACTATTATTTTAGATCCACTATGGACTGGACTCTCACTATTATGTTAGATCCACTATGGACTGGACTCTCACTATTATGTTAGATCCACTATGGACTGGACTCTCACTATTATGTTAGATCCACTATGGACTGGACTCTCACTATTATATTGGAATGCCCTCCCGGTAACAATTAGAGATGCTACCTCAGTAGAAGCATTTAAGTCCCATCTTAAAACTCATTTGTATACTCTAGCCTTTAAATAGCCCCCCTGTTAGACCAGTTGATCTGCCGTTTCTTTTCTTTTCTCCTCTGCTCCCCTTTTCCTTGAGGGGGGGGGGGGCACAGGTCCGGTGGCCATGGATGAAGTGCTGGCTGTCCAGAGTCGGGACCCGGGGTGGACCGCTCGCCTGTGCATCGGCTGGGAACATCTCTACGCTGCTGACCCGTCTCCGCTCGGGATGGTGTCCTGCTGGCCCCACTATGGACTGGACTCTTACTATTATGTTGGATCCACTATGGACTGGACTCTCACAATATTATGTCAGACCCACTCGACATCCATTGCTTTCGGTCTCCCCTAGAGGGGGGGGGTTACCCACATATGCGGTCCTCTCCAAGGTTTCTCATAGTCATTCACATCGACGTCCCACTGGGGTGAGTTTTTCCTTGCCCGTATGTGGGCTTTGTACCGAGGATGTCGTTGTGGCTTGTGCAGCCCTTTGAGACACTTGTGATTTAGGGCTATATAAATAAAGATTGATTGATTGATTGATTGATATTATGTTAGATCCACTATGGACTGGACTCTCACTATTATGTTAGATCCACTATGGACTGGACTCTCACTATTATTTTAGATCCACTATGGACTGGACTCTCACTATTATGTTAGATCCACTATGGACCGGAATCTCACTATTATGTTAGATCCACTATGGACCGGACTCTCACTATTATGTTAGATCCACTATGGACCGGAATCTCACTATTATGTTAGATCAACAATGGACTGGACTCTCACTATTATTTTAGATCCACTATGGACTGGAATCTCACTATTATGTTAGATCCACTATGGACTGGACTCTCACTATTATTTTAGATCCACTATGGACTGGACTCTCACTATTATGTTAGATCCACTATGGACTGGACTCTCACTATTATGTTAGATCCACTATGGACTGGACTCTCACTATTATGTTTGATCCACTATGGACTGGACTCTCACTATTATGTTAGATCCACTATGGACTGGACTCTCACTATTATTTTAGATCCACTATGGACTGAACTCTCACTATTATGTTAGATCCACTATGGACTGGACTCTCACTATTATTTTAGATCCACTATGGACTGGACTCTCACTATTATGTTAGATCCACTATGGACTGGACTCTCACTATTATGTTAGATCCACTATGGACTGGACTCTCACTATTATGTTAGATCCACTATGGACTGGACTCACACTATTATGCTCGATCCACTATGGACTGGACCCTCACTATTATGTTAGATCCACTATGGACTGGACTCTCACTATTATGTTAGATCCACTATGAACTGGACTCACACTATTATGCTAGATCCACTATGGACTGGACTGTCACTATTATGTTAGATCCACTATGGACTGGACTCTTACTATTATGTTAGATCCACTATGGACTGGACTCTCACTATTATGTTAGATCCACTATGGACTGGACTCTCACTATTATGTTCGATCCACTATGGACTGGAATCTCACTATTATGTTAGATCCACTATGGACTGGACTCTCACTATTATGTTCGATCCACTATGGACTGGACTCTCACTATTATGTTAGATCCACTATGGACTGGACTCTCACTATTATTTTAGATCCACTATGGACTGGACTCTCACTATTATGTTAGATCCACTATGGACTGGACTCTCACACTATTATGTTAGATCCACTATGGACTGGACTCTCACACTATTATGTTAGATCCACTATGGACTGGAATCTCACACTATTATGTTAGATCCACTATGGACTGGACTCTCACTATTATGTTAGATCCACTATGTACTGGACTCTCACTATTATGTTAGATCCACTATGGACTGGACTCTCACTATTATGTTAGATCCACTATGGACTGGACTCTTACTATTATGTTGGATCCACTATGGACTGGACTCTCACTATTATGTTAGATCCGCTATGGACTGGACTCTCACTATTATGTTAGATCCACTATGGACTGGACTCTCACCAGAGGTGTGGACTCGAGTCACATGACTTGGACTCGAGTCAGACTCGAGTCATGAATTTGATGACTTTAGACTCGACTTGACAAAATGTAAAAAGACTTGCAACTCGACTTAGACTTTAACATCAATGACTTGTGACTTCACTTGGACTTGAGCCTTTTGAATTGACATGACTTGACATGACTTGCTACTTTCCCCAAAACCCAAAGATGAAAAAGTTATTCGGGAGCGCTCCGTATTTTTCATTGTGTACTTGTCTATCAGCGTTGCGTGTGTCAGCTGGTGTGGTCTCAGTACAACAGCCAATCAAAATAGATCTACTTTGTTTTCATCACACAGCATTCATCCAATCAAATTGCAGGACAACCAACGAAGAAGACATGTCCAAACCACACGCCAGTGAACAAAAAATGATACCTAAAATAATTTTGTTTGGGTATAAAAATTACGAGGTGGTCAACACAAAACGGTTTGCAGTATGCAACACATGCGGTTCAAAAATTACTGATGGAGAGGCAACAACTTCCAACTTCGTCCGGCATTTGAAGTTGCACAAAGAACGGTAAGTTTTGAATGTAAGATAACGTTTATTGGCAAAGTAACGTGACTTTTATTTGCTGTGTAGTTAAATCAGTGAGGCTGTAAACTCACTGCTAACGTTATAACGTTATTGCAAACATGGGAATCTGTTGCAGTTCACTACCATATTCATACTTTTTGTTCAGTGATTTTTTTTAAGCAGGGTTACGTTAGTCAATATATCACACGTAACGTTAGACGGCGGTCAGCAGCACCGCGTATTTTAGCCACCTAAAAAAAGACAAAAATAGTAAAATAAAGGTCAGTTAAAATGTATACTATATTATGAATATGTGTACCGTTTTAGCTAACTTTCTGACATACTGTTGGTTGTTTACCTCAGTGGTCCCCAACCACCGGGCCGCGGCCCGGTACTGGTCCGTGGATCGATTGGTATCGGGCCGCACAAGAAATACATTTTTTTTTTCTCTTTTTTTAATTAAATCAACATAAAAAAACACAAGATACACTTACAAGTAGTGCACCAACCCAAAACAACTCTATCCCCCCTTTTGTTCTGGGCATTGAACATGAAGACTCTTCCTTCACTGTTCCGAGTGGCCATGAGAGTCTTGGCAATGCCTGCCTCCAGTGCTCCAGTGGAGCGAGTTTTCAGCCATGGTGGCATCATACTACGCCCCCATCGTGCACAAATGACTGACAGACTCTTGGCTAATTTGGTCTTTTGCAAATGCAATGCAGCATAGGGCCCTGACATATAAAAAGTACAACTTTTTTGTTATGTTCACGTATATGTCATGTTTTTTCAATGTTAACACTTTTGTACAAATAAGTACATTTGCACTTTATTTTTCAATGTGTTTGTTCTGTAAAGGAATGAGTTAATGTTTAAAATGACTGGTTAATAGTGCTATTATAAAGTGCAATGTCAGCACAATTTTCTTTCCTGCAATTTAAAATGCACTTGTTTTAATAAATAAATACAGCGTTTGAAAAGCATACACAATCTGTGTTAATATATTAGTCTGTGGTTAAAAGGACTTGAAAGGACTCGAAACTCAAAATGCAGGACTTAGGACTTGACTTGAGACTTTTCAGTCTTGACTTTGGACTTGACTCGGGGCTTGCCTGTCTTGACTCGGGACTTGACTCGGACTTGAGGGCAAAGACTTGAGACTTACTTGTGACTTGCAAAACAATGACTTGGTCCCACCTCTGCGAATCAGTGAAGCATGTTTAATATAAACAGTGTGCTTTATAACAATTAGGGAGGTTTGTGTCATGTTTGTCCTCCTACAGAAACCACATTAAAACAAAAAATAATTTTTTTCCATTTTTCATACATTTTTTAAAAAGCTCCAGAGAGCCACTAGGGCGGCGCTAAAGAGCCGCATGCGGCTCTAGAGCCGCGGGTTGCCGACCCCTGAACTAGATCAATCACATTGTTGGTGTGGATTAATTTTTATTAATCATCATTTAGTGACATTCATTTTTAATAGTTTATTTGAACTGTCATGTTTCTTTTGTACTCAATTTTCCTATCAATAATCAAATCAAACTTTTATTTCTATAGCATTTGTCTTGCACAGGCAAGTGGCAAACACAAAGTGCTGTGCAAAACAAAACAAAAAAATAATAGAATAAGAGAAAAAAACGCTTTCACACACACACACACACACACACACACACACACACACACACACACACACACACACACACACACACACACACACACACACACACACACACACACACACACACACACACACACACACAGCACTGTTGACAATAACGGAGCAAAAACAAAACATGTCATGGCACTGAGGATATGAGGTAAAACGCCACCTTTGAGGGTTCCCCACTCATGAAACACAAAAATGAATGCCATTTAAAAAATGATTAGCAATATAAAACATGATAAAATATATGTAAAAAGTAAAATAAATATTACATTGATAAGTTAATAAAAACATTGAGAGAATACTAGTAGAAATATAAATGATTAAGTAGTAATGGGGCGGTATAGCTCGGTTGGTAGGCTGTGTCAGCAACTTGAGGGTTCCAGGTTCGATCCCTGCTTCCGCCATCCTAGTCACTGCCGTTGTGTCCTTGGGCAATACACTTTACCCACCTGCTCCCAGTGCCACCCACACTGGTTTAAATGTAACTTAGATATTGGGTTTCACTATGTAAAAACGCTTTGAGTCACTAGAGAAAAGCGCTATATAAAAACACACTTTAATTGAACATTTTGGCAACGTATGCAAATTTGTCTCCAACGCCGCCGAGCTCATTTGGATAAACGACCAAGATAACTGAAACGTTAGGGAATGATCGTACACACACAGTTTAAGGTCAGCACATTTTCTTAAAATCTTTGTAAGGTTTAATAGAGATTTTTTGGGTTCTGGTTTTTTTTTGGGTCATCTTGTACTTAAACTAGGACAATAACGTGCGCTGCAGAGTGCATGATAACTGTCAACATGAAAAGTGGGATGTTGTGAATTGGGCTCTTTACAATGGAAATGCAGTAGAGCGTAACCACCAGTGTTGGGTTAGTTACTGAAAACCAGTAACTAGTCACAGTTACTAGTTACTTTATTTCAAAAGTAATTTAGTTACTAACTCAGTTACTTACACCAAAAAGTAATGCGTTACTGTGAAAAGTAACTATTTAGTTATTTTAAAAAAAAAAAAATTTTAAGGGCCCCTTTAATGCCCTTTTAGCCTTCATTTCAGTACTGTTATTGCACTGGAGAATAATACAATCTGTTGATCAACTTAACATGCATTTGCATCACTGAACTCTGCTAAGCAATGTGGTCTACATACAACACACAAAGACAAAGATATGTTTCAAAAGGCCAATTTATTTCAGGCCAGAACAAATTGACAAAACTATTTTTAATAGCTTTAACATAACATACATAAGCAGAGGTGTGGACTCGAGTCACATGACTTGGACTCGAGTCAGACTCGAGTCATGAATTTGATGACTTTAGACTCGACTTGACAAAATGTAAAAAGACTTGCAACTCGACTTAGACTTTAACATCAATGACTTGTGACTTCACTTGGACTTGAGCCTTTTGAATTGACATGACTTGACATGACTTGCTACTTTCCCCAAAACCCAAAGATGAAAAAGTTATTCGGGAGCGCTCCGTATTTTTCATTGTGTACTTGTCTATCAGCGTTGCGTGTGTCAGCTGGTGTGGTCTCAGTACAACAGCCAATCAAATTAGATCTACTTTGTTTTCATCACACAGCATTCATCCAATCAAATTGCAGGACAACCAACGAAGAAGACATGTCCAAACCACACGCCAGTGAACAAAAAATGATACCTAAAATAATTTTGTTTGGGTATAAAAATTACGAGGTGGTCAACACAAAACGGTTTGCAGTATGCAACACATGCGGTTCGAAAATTACTGATGGAGAGGCAACAACTTCCAACTTCGTCCGGCATTTGAAGTTGCACAAAGAACGGTAAGTTTTGAATGTAAGATAACGTTTATTGGCTAAGTAACGTGACTTTTATTTGCTGTGTAGTTAAATCAGTGAGGCTGTAAACTCACTGCTAACGTTATAACGTTATTGCAAACACGGGAATCTGTTGCAGTTCACTACCTTATTCATACTTTTTGTTCAGTGATTTTTTTTAAGCAGGGTTACGTTAGTCAATATATCACACGTAACGTTAGACGGCGGTCAGCAGCACCGCGTATTTTAGCCACCTAAAAAAAGACAAAAATAGTAAAATAAAGGTCAGTTAAAATGTATACTATATTATGAATATGTGTACCGTTTTAGCTAGCTTTCTGACAGACTGTTGGTTGTTTACCTCAGTGGTCCCCAACCACCGGGCCGCGGCCCGGTACTGGTCCGTGGATCGATTGGTATCGGGCCGCACAATAAATAATTTTTTTCTTTTTTCTTTTTTTAATTAAATCAACATAAAAAACACAAGATACACTTACAAGTAGTGCACCAACCCAAAACAACTCTCTCCCCCCTTTTGTTCTGGGCATTGAACATGAAGACTCTTCCTTCACTGTTCCGAGTGGCCATGAGAGTCTTGGCAGTGCCTGCCTCCAGTGCTCCAGTGGAGCGAGTTTTCAGCCATGGTGGCATCATACTACGCCCCCATCGTGCACAAAGACTCTTGGCTAATTTGGTCTTTTGCAAATGCAATGCAGCATAGGGCCCTGACATATAAAAAGTACAACTTTTTTGTTATGTTCACGTATATGTCATGTTTTTTCAATGTTAACACTTTTGTACAAATAAGTACATTTGCACTTTATTTTTCAATGTGTTTATTCTGTAAAGGAATGAGTTAATGTTTAAAATGACTGGTTAATAGTGCTATTATAAAGTGCAATGTCAGCACAATTTTCTTTCCTGCAATTTAAAATGCACTTGTTTTAATAAATAAATACAGCGTTTGAAAAGCATACACAATCTGTGTTAATATATTAGTCTGTGGTTAAAAGGACTTGAAAGGACTCGAAACTCAAAATGCAGGACTTAGGACTTGACTTGAGACTTTCCAGTCTTGACTTTGGACTTGACTCGGGGCTTGCCTGTCTTGACTCGGGACTTGACTCGGACTTGAGGGCAAAGACTTGAGACTTACTTGTGACTTGCAAAACAATGACTTGGTCCCACCTCTGACTCTCACTATTATGTTAGATCCACTATGGACTGGACTTTCACAATATTATGCTAGACCCACTCGACGTCCATTGCATCTGGTCTCCGCTAGACGGGGTCCTCTCCAAGGTTTCTCATAGTCATTCACATCGACGTCCTACTGGGTTGTGAGTTTTTCCTTGCCCTTATGTGGGATCTGAACCGAGGATGTTGTTGTGGCTTGTGCAGCCCTTTGAGACACTCGTGATCTAGGGCTAAATAAATAAACATTGATTGATTGAAGGGTACCAATTGAGATGGGAGTCTAAAGAACTCGCATGCAAGCTAATTGGACAGGGATACAAATAAATGGCTCCGCAAACCTTCCAGTATTCTCTACTTTCGTATAACAGCTTGATTGTACTGCAGAAGCTAAAGGTCAATGAAGGTCAGACATCTCTGTAAAATATCACGGACGTGTTGACCTTTAGTGGTGTGTGTTCAGTTCAAATCCAAATGTTCAGTCGCCACCGGCTTTAAAATATCAGTTGTTGTTGTTTTTAGAAACACCTTGAGTAGATTTATCTGGAAATATGCAACATAAACAACTTCTGAGAGTTTGTCTTTACAATAGGGCTGTCAATGTTGATGGTTTACGAATTTTTTGCAATAACAGGTGAACAGGCTAATTGGGAACAGGTGGGTGCCATGATTGGGTATAAAAGTAGATTCCATGAAATGCTCAGTCATTCACAAACAAGGATGGTGCGAGGGTCACCACTTTGTCAACAAATGCCTGAGCAAATTGTTGAACAGTTTAAGAACAACATTTTTGCAAGGAATTTAGGGATTTCACAATCTACGATCTGTAATATCATCAAAAGGTTCAGAATATCCGGAGAAATCACTGCAAGACCGAAAACCAACATTGAATGCCGTGACCTTGGATCCCTCAGGCGGTACTGCATCAACAAGCGACATCAGTGTGTAAAGGATATCACCACATGGACTCAGGAACACTTCAGAAAACCACTGTCAGTAACTACAGTTGGTCGCTACATCTGTAAGTGCAAGTTAAAACTTTACTATGCAAAGTGAAAGCCATTTATCAACAACACCCAGAAACGCCGCTGGTTTCGCTGGGCCTGAGCTCATCTAAGATGGACTGATACAAAGTGGAAAAGTGTTCTGTGGTCTGACGAGTCCACATTTCAAATTGTTTTTGGAAACTGTGGATGTCGTGTCCTCCGGACCAAAGAGGAAAAGAACCATCCCGATTGTTATAGGCGCAAAGTGTAAAAGCCAGCACGTGTGATGGTATGGGGGTGTATTAGTGCCCAAGACATGGGTAACTTACACATCTGTGAAGGCACCATTAATGCTGAAAGGTACATACAGGTTTTGGAGCAACATATGTTGTCATCCAAGCAACGTTACCATGGACGCCCCTGCTTATTTCAGCAAGACAATGCCAAGCCACGTGTTACATCAACGTGGCTTCATAGTAAAAGAGTGCGGGTACTAGACTGGCCTGCCTGTAGTCCAGACCTGTCTCCCATTGAAAATGTGTGGCGCATTATGAAGCCTAAAATAGCACAACGGAGACCCCCGGACTGTTGAACAACTTAAGCTGTACATCAAGCAAGAATGGGAAAGAATTCCACCTGAGAAGCTTCAAAAATGTGTCTCCTCAGTTCCCAAACGTTTACTGAGTGTTGTTAAAAGGAAAGGCCATGTAACACAGTGGTGAACATGCCCTTTCCCAACTACTTTGGCACGTGTTGCAGCCATGAAATTCTAAGTTAATGATTATTTGCAGAAAAAAATGAAGTTTCTCAGTGTGAACATTAAATATCTTGTCTTTGCAGTCTATTCAATTGAATATAAGTTGAAAACGTTTTGCAAATCATTGTATTGTTTTTATTTACATTATATATTTAAATAATACATGTCAGTGTTTGTGTAAATAATATATAAATAAGTGTCAGTGTGTATCTGTAAATAACAATATATAAATAATAAATGTCACTGTTTACATGCAAATAACAATATATAAAAAATAATAAATGTCAGTGTTTATCTGTATATAACAATATATAAACAATACATGTCTGTTTATCTGTAAAAAACGTATATAAATAATAATACATGTCAGTGTTTGTGTAAATAATATATAAATCATAAGTGTCAGTGTTTATCTGTAAATAATAATATATAAATAATACATGTCAGTACTTATCTGTAAATAACAGTATATAAATAATAAATGTCAGTCTTTGTGTAAATAACAATATATAAATAATACATGTCAGTGTTTATCTGTAAATAGCAATATATAAATAATAAACGTCAGTGTTTATCTGTAAATAACAATATATGAATAATACATGTCAGTGTTTATCTGTAAATAACAATTTATAAATAATAAATGTCAGTCTTTATCTGTAAATAACAATATATAAATAATACATATCAGTCTTTGTGTAAATAACAATATATATACATAATACATGTCAGTGTTTACCTGTAAATAACAATATATAAATAATCAGTGTTGGGTTAGTTACTGAAAACCAGTAACTAGTTACAGTTACTAGTTACTTTATTTCAAAAGTAACTCAGTTACTAACTCAGTTACTTACACCAAAAAGTAATGCGTTACTGTGAAAAGTACCTATTTAGTTACTTCTTTTTTTCTTCTTTTTTTTTTTAAAGCTCCCATTAATGCCCTTTTTGCCTTCATGTCAGTACTGTTATTGCACTGGAGAATAATACAATCTGTTGATCAACTTGACATGCATTTTTATTTTCCTTTTAACATAATTAATGAAAAACAGTGCAACATAAAAAGGCATTCCTCCTTTCTTTAAACTCGGACCAATGACCATTAATAAAAAACAAGTTTAAGTGCAACATAAGAAGAAACATCATCTTCCTTGAAACATAGGTAGTGAAATAAAGCCTGACATCTGGAGTGATGCTGCTGTCTTCCACACTTGGAGCCATGGATTGCAGAATCCTTGTTTTCAGTGGCAGGATCATTGACACAGATGGTGAAGTTTCAGTGCTCAGTAGAGATGTAACACTTTTGAGGGGTTTAAGCACCTGGAGGACCTCATCTGCCACTCTCACATCATCATCAGACAGGGTGACATTTGTCTTCAAGGTGTTGTGGGTCAATGCAGAGTATATAGCTGCCTGCTGCTCCAACATATCATAAGTGGAGTTCCACCTCGTTGGGACATCATGTATGAGCAGGCAGCTTTAGCATTTCTTGCTTTGTCTTAAGCACATGAGCAGCTGTTGTGCTTGGGTGGAAGTAAGAAACCTTCCTGATCCTCCCAAAGAGGCGCTCCATCCTATTGACTGAGATTCCCTTCTGTGATGCCAAATTCACTACATGTGCAAAGCACCTATCTGTGGTCCCAGTCCTGCCTCATTCTCTGTAATTATTTGATTTTTGGCATTATCACGTGTGACTGGGATATCTTTATCTTCCATTCCTCCACTGCTTGTGTCAGTACCTGCGCAAGGTGACTCTCATAGAGGGGGCGTGTCTTCTCATCTCCCAGTCTGCTGTGATGAAGTGAGCGCTTATAGTTCCGCTGGACGTCCACCCGTCTGTCATGAGCGCAACAGATGATGCTCGGGATAGTTCATCCACAACTTTTTTCTTCTCCTGCTCATAAAGATCTGGCACAATCTTATTGCTGAAGTGGGTGCGCGACGGGATGTCGTAACGTGGTTCAAGCACGTTCAGCATGTGTTTAAAACCCTCGTTTTGCACAACCGAATCTGCACTTATAAACACACCGATTCAATGGCGGGGGCGTTCAAGCTCCTCCGTTATTGCGCTCGCCATGACCACGCTGTGTGTGGACTGAACGTGCCAACAACTTTTTTTTTTTGTTTCATATATCAAACCGCGGATCAAACCTCCCCTCCCCGCCCCCCACCCCCCCACACACACATAGACCGCGCCTCTTTTCTTCTCTCCGGCTTGTGACGGAGGAAGATTCAGAAGAAAGACACCGCAGCGCTTCTGTTTCTAGCCGATACTACATCAAAAGTAACGTAAAATAACGCAGTAACGCATCATGTAGTAACGGTAACTAAATTACTGAATAAAAAAAAATAACGCGTTAGATTACTAGTTACCGCCGAAACTAACGGCGTTACAGTAACGCGTTACTTTGTAACGCGTTAGTCCCAACACTGTAAATAATACATGTCCATTTTTATCTGTAAATAACAATATATAAATAATAGATGTCGCTGTTTATCTGTAAATAACAATATATACATAATACATGTCAGTGTTTGTGTAGATAACAATGTATAAATAATAAATGTCAGTTTGTCTGTAAATAACAATACATAAATAATAAATGTCAGTCTTTGTGTAAATAATATACAAATAATAAATGTCAGTGTTTATCTGTAAATAACAATATATAAATAATACATGTCAGTGTTTATCTGTAAATAACAATATATAAATAATACATGTCAGTGTTTATCTGTAAATAACTATATATAAATAATACATGTCAGTGTTTATCTGTAAATAACAATATATAAATAATAAATGTCAGTGTTTATCTGTAAATAACAATATATAAATAATAAATGTCAGTGTTTGTCTGTAAATAAAAATATATAAATAATACATGTCAGTTTTTATCTGTAAATAACAATATATAAATAATAAATGTCAGTGTTTATCTATAAATAACAATATATAAATAATAAATGTCAGTGTTTATCTATAAATAACAATATATAAATAGTAAATGTCAGTGTTTATCTGTAAATAACAATATATAGATAATAAATGTCAGTGTTTATCTGTAAATAACAATATATAAATAACACGTCAGTGTTTATTTGTAAATAACAATATATAAATAATAAATGTCAGTGTTTATCTCACGCAGACAACACGAACACATCGGCTTTAGCATTAGCTTGTTAGCATTAGCATTCCGTTAACTCAGGTTAACTTTTTTCACATTTATCCAACGAAGTCAGAGTAGTAAGTATACTCCTCTGTAAATACGTTTTAAAAAGTCTGTCCACTTCTCGTAGCTTCGCATGTTGTAACAAAGTTTGTAAAAGCAATCAACAACAATAAAGACTACGACTGAGTAAAAACACTCCAAAATAGTCATCAGCACAAACTAAAGTTCTTGCAAGTCGAAAGCTCCGTTCGCTGTCAAGTTTGTTGTCTTAGACATTTTGAAGTTGTCAAGTTTGTTGTAATAAACATTTTGAAGTTTGAGGAACGCCCCAAACTGTGTTTACCCAACAAGCGTTGGACAAGCACGGTCCGCCCCCGAAAAGTTTCCGGGTAGCTTTGAAAAGTCCCACCGAGCTGGGAGGAACCCCGGAAGGTTCCCGAAGGACTAAATCTACCCCGGTAGATTGTGGTGGAAACACAGGGGGAACTTCATTTAAGTTCCGAATGTGAGCATGTTGCATGCTAACATTTAGCACTGGTACTTCCATGAAGGTCACGAAGTAATAAGACATGTGGTAATAAACACAAACAACTTCCACATCGGCAACACTCCCAGCTGCTTATTGAACAAAAGATGTGTCGCCATCGTGCACTTGAGACAAAACAGATGAGAGAATACTAGAATTAGACAACCGGCCAGACAAGCTGGATGTTGAAACAAGTGAGCAAGCTTGTGCGTCACTACAGAAAAGAAAAATAACAACATGAGTCGTGCAAAAACATTTTGACAGATTTCTAAGCGCCGTGAGTAATGTTACATATTCTCATTAAAACATCAAAGTTTGGGTGTTGCTGGCTTACGGGTACTTGTTAGCATCATAGATGCTAGCATCATTGTTAGACTGTATAATGCATATGTTCCTTTTTGACTGTACTTAAATGTATAATAGACTGTATTTATATTATTCACATGTGAATAATGTTGTATAATAGACTGTATTTATATTATTCACATGTGAATAATGTTGTATAATAGACTGTATTTATATTATTCACATGTGAATAATGCTGTATAATAGACTGTATTTATATTATTCACATGTGAATAATGCGGTATAATAAACTGTATCTATATTATTCACATGTGAATAATGCTGTATAATAAACTGTATTTATATTATTCACATGTGAATAATGCTGTATAATAGACTGTATTCATGTTATTCACATGTGAATAATGTTGTATAACAGACTGTATTTATGTTATTTACATGTGAATAATGCTGTATAATAGACTGTATTTATGTTATTCCCATGTGAATAATGCTGTAAAATAGACTGCATTTATATTATTTACATGTGAATAATGCTGTATAATAGACTGTATTTATGTTATTCACATGTGAATAATGCTGTATAATAGACTGTATTTATGTTATTCACATGTGAATAATGCTGTATAATAGACTGTATTTATGTTATTCACATGTGAATAATGTTGTATAATAGACTGTATTTATATTATTCACATGTGAATAATGCTGTATAATAGACTGTATTTATGTTATTCACATGTGAATAATACGGTATAATAACTGTATTTATATTATTCACATGTGAATAATGCTGTATAATAGACTGTATTTATATTATTCACATGTGAATAATGCTGTATAATAGACTGTATTCATGTTATTCACATGTGAATAATGTTGTATAACAGACTGTATTTATGTTATTTACATGTGAATAATGCTGTATAATAGACTGTATTTATATTATTCACATGTGAATAATGCTGTATAATAGACTGTATTTATGTTATTCACATGTGAATAATACGGTATAATAACTGTATTTATATTATTCACATGTGAATAATGCTGTATAATAGACTGTATTTATATTATTCACATGTGAATAATGCTGTATAATAGACTGTATTCATGTTATTCACATGTGAATAATGTTGTATAACAGACTGTATTTATGTTATTTACATGTGAATAATGCTGTATAATAGACTGTATTTATGTTATTCCCATGTGAATAATGCTGTATAATAGACTGCATTTATATTATTTACATGTGAATAATGCTGTATAATAGACTGTATTTATGTTATTCACATGTGAATAATGCTGTATAATAGACTGTATTTATGTTATTCACATGTGAATAATGCTGTATAATAGACTGTATTTATGTTATTCACATGTTAATAATGCTGTATAATAGACTGTATGTATGTTATTCACATGTAAATAATGCTGTATAATAGACTGTATTTATATTATTCACATGTGAATAATGCTGTATAATAGACTATTTATGTTATTCACATGTGAATAATGCTGTATAATAGACTGTATTTATATTATTCCCATGTGAATAATGTGGTATAATAGACTGTATTTATGTTATTCATATGTGAATAATGTTGTATAATAGACTGTATTTATGTTATTCGCATGTGAATAATGCTGTATAATGCTACTCAGTGGCCTAGTGGTTAGAGTGTCCTTCCTGAGATCGGTAGGTTGGGAGTTCAAATCCCGGCCGAGTCATACCAAAGACTATAAAAATGGGACCCATTACCTCCCTGCTTGGCACTCAGCATCAAGGGTTGGAATTGGGGGTTAAATCACCAAAATGATTCCCGGGCGCAGCCACCGCTGCTGCCCACTGCTCCCCTCACCTCCCAGGGGGTGATCAAGGGTGATGGGTCAAATGCAGAGAATAATTTCGCCACACCTAGTGTGTGTGTGACAATCATTGGTACTTTAACTTTTTAACTTTGATGCTGTATAACAGACTGTATTTATATTATTCACATGTGAATAATGCTGTATAATAAACTGTATTTATGTTATTCATATGTGAATAATGTTGTATAATAGACTGTATTTATGTTATTCCCATGTGAATAATGTTGTATAACAGACTGTATTTATATTATTTACATGTGAATAATGTTGTATTTTAGATGGTATTTATGTTATTCACATATGAATAATGCTGTATAATACACTGTATTAATGTTATTCACATGTGAATATTGCTGTATAATAGACTGCATTTATGTTATTCACGTGTGAATAATGCTGTATAATAGACTGTATTTATGTTATTCACATGTGAATAATGTTGTATAATAGACTGTATTTATATTATTCACATGTGAAAAATGTTGTATAATAGACTGTATTTATATTATTCACATGTGAATAATGCTGTATAATAGACTGTATTTATATAATTCACATGTGAATAATGCTGTATAATAGACTATATTTATGTTATTCACATGTGAATAATGCTGTATAATAGACTGTATTTATATAATTCACATGTGAATAATGCTGTATAATAGACTGTATTTATATTATTCACATGTGAATAATGCTGTATAACAGACTGTATTTATGTTATTCACATGTGAATAATGCTGTATAATAGACTGTATTTATGTTATGTGAATAATTCTGTATAATAGACTGTATTTATGTTATTCACATGTGAATAATGCTGTATTTTAGACTGTATTTATGTTATTCACATATGAAGAATGCTGTATAATAGACTGTATTTATATTATTCACATGTGAATAATGCTGTATAATAGACTGTATTTATGTTATTCACATGTGACTAATGCTGTATAATAGACTGTATTTATGTTATTCACATGTGAATAATGCTGTATAATAGACATTATTTATGTTATCCACATGTGAATAATGCTGTATAATAGACTGTATTTATATTATTCACATGTGAATAATGCTGTATAATAGACTGTATTTATATTATTCACATGTGAATAATGCTGTATAACAGACTGTATTTATGTTATTCACATGTGAGATAACTCCTGGAAATGACTTATTGTCTTAGAATGGCCAAAGGTATAGATGTGTGTGTCCAAGTTAAGGCAGTCTTCTTCTAATGGATTCATTACAATCTTTGGCAAGCTGGGTAATGTTTGCTGTGTTCTGGAACAACATGGCACAAAAACAACTATCTGAAATGCAGCCAATATTAAATACGGATAATGTGTCATGAGACATGCAAATATAAATGAAATACACAGAGGACATAAGTAAAGGAAATTAAATGAGTTCAAATATACCTACAAACGAGGCATAATGATGCAATATGTACATGGGCGATAACGAGCCGATACTTTGTGCAAATACATATAATGTGTCCGCTATAATTTAAAAAGTTATGTGTTTTCAAAAAATTCCCATAAATATCTAAAAAAAAAAACTATAGTAAAAGTGTAAGAAAAAAAGAACAAAAAATCGGAATGTAATGATAAAAAGCTGAACATTTTGAAACTAATAATTAATAATAATGTACTCAGTCACCTATAACATAAAGTTGTGTTTTCAAATATGTATAATATCTGTTTGCCAAAAATAAATAAATACACAAATTTCAAAATGGCCCTCCATACTTGACTTTTCATTAGGCGACCCTTGACCTAAAATATTAGAAGCTCTCAAAATAAAAATAAAATACACTTACGATATGAAAAAAAAGTTTAATTAATTAAAAAATTAAAGAATACTAACTTTTGAAATAGTGCCTCCATGGAAATGCCCCCCCTCTACCTCAAAGAACTACTCACCCCCAAATCCTCTACACGACACCTCGGCTCCAGACAGGCTAACCTCCTCCAACCTCCGAGGACAAAGCTACGAACTATGGGAGACTGGGCTTTCTAGTACGGCGCTCCCAGTCTGTGAAACACACTCCCTGACCACCTGAGGGCACCACAGACTGTGGATGCTTTTAAAAAAAGGCTTTAAAACCCTTTTTTTTTTTTTTTAAAGCATTTTTATAGATATATGCATAGTTCTAGCTATTAGGCTGTTCTAGTTTTTATTTTTATTATCTTTTAATTATTTTTATTTTTTTAATACATTGTAGCACTTTGAGGTTGTTTGCTCAATGTAAAGTGCTTTTTTACAAATAAAATCTATTATTATAATTATTACTAATTTGAAAAATTACAACAAGCATAATAAAGACTGTTAAATGTGTAACTGAAAATTGATATTTTTGTACAGGCAGAATTTTTGACACAATAAATTATTCAGTTACGCAAAAACAACAACAGTAAAAATATAAGAAAAAGAGCAACAAAATCAGTATTTAATGAGAAAAACCTGAAATGTTCTAACTAATAATTAATAATATACTTAGTCACTTTTGATACTTAGACTTAGACAAACTTTATTGATCCGCAAGGGAAATTAATCCACACAGTAGCTGAGTTACAAAGGATGGAAAGGGTAAGGCAAGAAAGGATAATACACACAAGGGCACAAAAAGAGGGCAAAAACAAAAGGTATAACATCGACTAAAAATGTACCATAGTAGCAATATAAAATGTAACATATATGTACTATTTATACATTATATATACAATATATAATATATAGTGATATATTATATTATATAATATATCAACTGTGGGGGGAGGTGTGGCCAGCCCACTTGCAGGAGCAAACGTCACCGCCTCTGTCTATGGTGCTGAGGACGAGCACCATCGGCATGTGCTGACGGCGAGACACAGTTGGCAGGTGATTAGATTGCGCAGGTGGTACGTGTAAATCTAATCATCTGTTGTCTTTAACAGTGAGCGGTCGGGAGCAGGAGGAGGAGAGAGGCATGACACAGAGGAAGACTGAAAAGTCGAGTGTGGACGGAATAAAAAGCTTTGTTAAACCAGAACAACGGTCTCCAGCTGACGTGTGTGATCCACCAAACCTGCTAGGAGGTAACTTCTACAATAAGAAATCCCAATGAAACTGTACAATATTACAGTATGTAGAACAGCTGCAGCAAACATTTTACTTAATATCTGCTTTTGGCATTTTTTTTAAAAAAGACAAAAATATCAAAATGGGCCGCGTATACTTTGACTTTTCATTATGTGGCCCATGGTGGGAAAAGTGTGGACACCCCTCAACTAAAGTATCAAAAGTATCGTTATTTTGATTTTAAGGCTCGATATTAGAGCATAAAGTCCCATCTTAAAACTCATTTGTGTACTCTAGCCTTTAAATAAACCCCCCTTTTAGACCAGTTGATCTGCCGTTTCTTTTCTGCTCTGCCCCCCTCTCCCTTGTGGTGGGGTGGTTGGGGGACAGATTCAGTGACCACAGATGATGCGCTAGCTGTCCAAAGTCGGGACCCAGGGTGGACCACTCATCTGTGCATCAGTTGGGGACGTCTCTGCGCTGCTGACCTTTCTCCACTCAAGACGATCCCCTGCTGGCCCCACTATGGACTGGACTCTCACTATTATGTTGGATCCACTATGGACTGGACTCTCACTATTATGTTAGATCCACTATGGACTGGACTCTCACTATTATGTTAGATCCACTATGGACTGGACTCTCACTATTTTTAAGATCCACTATGGACTGGACTCTCACTATTATGTTAGATCCACTATGGACTGGACTCTCACTATTATGTTAGATCCACTATGGACTGGACTCTCACTATTATGTTAGATCCACTATGGACTGGACTCTCACTATTATGTTAGATCCACTAAGGACTGGACTCTCACACTATTATGTTAGATCCACTATGGACTGGACTCTCACTATTATGTTAGATCCACTATCAAATCAAATCAAATCAACTTTATTATGGACTGGACTCTCACAATATTATGCTAAATCCACTATGGACTGGACTCTCACTATCATGTTAGATCCACTAGGGACTGGACTCTCATACTATTATGTTAGATCCACTATGGACTGGACTCTCACACTATTATGTTAGATCCACTATGGACTGGACTCTCACTATCATGTTAGATCCACTATGGACTGGACTCTCACTATTATGTTAGATCCACTATGGACTGGACTCTCACTATTATGTTAGATCCACTATGGACTGGACTCTCACTATTATGTTAGATCCACTATGGACTGGACTCTCACTATTTTTAAGATCCACTATGGACTGGACTCTCACTATTATGTTAGATACACTATGGACTGGACTCTCACTATTATGTTAGATCCACTATGGACTGGACTCTCACTATTATGTTAGATCCACTATGGACTGGACTCTCACTATTATGTTAGATCCACTAAGGACTGGACTCTCACACTATTATGTTAGATCCACTATGGACTGGACTCTCACTATTATGTTAGATCCACTATCAAATCAAATCAAATCAACTTTATTATGGACTGGACTCTCACAATATTATGCTAAATCCACTATGGACTGGACTCTCACTATCATGTTAGATCCACTAGGGACTGGACTCTCATACTATTATGTTAGATCCACTATGGACTGGACTCTCACACTATTATGTTAGATCCACTATGGACTGGACTCTCACTATCATGTTAGATCCACTATGGACTGGACTCTCACTATCATGTTAGATCCACTATGGACTGGACTCTCACTATTATGTTAGATCCACTATGGACTGGACTCTCACTATTATGTTAGATCCACTATGGACTGAACTCTCACTATTATGTTAGATCCACTATGGACTGGACTCTCACTATTTTTAAGATCCACTATGGACTGGAATCTCACACTATTATGTTAGATCCACTATGGACTGGACTCTCACTATTATGTTAGATCCACTATGGACTGGACTCTCACTATTATGTTAGATCCACTATGGACTGGACTCTCACACTATTATGTTAGATCCACTATGGACTGGACTCTCACAATATTATGCTAAATCCACTATGGACTGGACTCTCACACTATTATGTTAGATCCACTATGGACTGGACTCTCACTATTATGCTAAATCCACTATGGACTGGACTCTCACACTATTATGTTAGATCCACTATGGACTGGACTCTCACACTATTATGTTAGATCCACTATGGACTGGACTCTCACTATTATGTTAGATCCACTATGGACTGGACTCTCACTATCATGTTAGATCCACTATGGACTGGACTCTCACTATTATGTTAGATCCACTATGGACTGGACTCTCACTATTATGTCAGATCCACTATGGACTGGACTCTCACAATATTATGCTAAATCCACTATGGACTGGACTCTCACACTATTATATTAGATCCACTATGGACTGGACTCTCACACTATTATGTTAGATCCACTATGGACTGGACTCTCACACTATTATGTTAGATCCACTATGGACTGGACTCTCACTATTATGTTAGATCCACTATGGACTGGACTCTCACACTATTATGTTAGATCCACTATGGACTGGACTCTCACACTATTATGTTAGATCCACTATGGACTGGACTCTCACTATTATGTTAGATCCACTATGGACTGGACTCTCACTATCATGTTAGATCCACTATGGACTGGACTCTCACTATCATGTTAGATCCACTATGGACTGGACTCTCACTATTATGTTAGATCCACTATGGACTGGACTCTCACTATTATGTTAGATCCACTATGGACTGGACTCTCACTATTATGTTAGATCCACTATGGACTGGACTCACACTATTATGTTAGATCCACTATGGACTGGACTCTCACTATTATGTTAGATCCACTATGGACTGGACTCTCACTATTATGTTAGATCCACTATGGACTGGACTCTCACTATTATGTTAGATCCACTATGGACTGGACTCTCACTATTATGTTAGATCCACTATGGACTGGACTCTCACTATTATGTTAGATCCACTATGGACTGGACTCACACTATTATGTTAGATCCACTATGGACTGGACTCACACTATTATGTTAGATCCACTATGGACTGGACTCTCACAATATTATGCTAAATCCACTATGGACTGGACTCTCACTAACATGTTAGATCCACTATGGACTGGACTCTCACTATTATGTTAGATCCACTATGGACTGGACTCTCACTATTATGTTAGATCCACTATAGACTGGACTCTCACTATTATGTTAGATCCACTATGGACTGGACTCTCACTAGCATGTTAGATCCACTATGGACTGGACTCTCACTATCATGTTAGATCCACTATGGACTGGACTCTCACTATCATGTTAGATCCACTATGGACTGGACTCTCACTATTATGTTAGATCCACTATGGACTGGACTCTCACTATTATGTTAGATCCACAATGGACTGGACTCTCACACTATTATGTTAGATCCACTATGGACTGAAATCTCACACTATTATGTTAGATCCACTATGGACTGGACTCTCACTATCATGTTAGA
The DNA here is from genome assembly GCF_033978685.3 of Nerophis lumbriciformis. NCBI lineage: Eukaryota > Metazoa > Chordata > Actinopteri > Syngnathiformes > Syngnathidae > Nerophis > Nerophis lumbriciformis. The sequence goes on along the minus strand of NC_084551.2, from coordinate 53,759,665 downwards.
TCCACTATGGACTGGACTCTCACTATTATGTTAGATCCACTATGGACTGGACTCTCACTATCATGTTAGATCCACTATGGACTGGACTCTCACTATTATGTTAGATCCACTATGGACTGGACTCTCACTATTATGTTAGATCCACTATGGACTGGACTCTCACTACCATGTTAGATCCACTATGGACTGGACTCTCACTATTATGTTAGATCCACTATGGACTGGACTCTCACACTATTATGTTAGATCCACTATGGACTGGACTCTCACTATTATGCTAAATCCACTATGGACTGGACTCTCACACTATTATGTTAGATCCACTATGGACTGGACTCTCACACTATTATGTTAGATCCACTATGGACTGGACTCTCACACTATTATGTTAGATCCACTATGGACTGGACTCTCACTATTATGTTAGATCCACTATGGACTGGACTCTCACACTATTATGTTAGATCCACTATGGACTGGACTCTCACACTATTATGTTAGATCCACTATGGACTGGACTCTCACTATTATGTTAGATCCACTATGGACTGGACTCTCACTATCATGTTAGATCCACTATGGACTGGACTCTCACTATCATGTTAGATCCACTATGGACTGGACTCTCACTATTATGTTAGATCCACTATGGACTGGACTCTCACTATTATGTTAGATCCACTATGGACTGGACTCTCACTATTATGTTAGATCCACTATGGACTGGACTCACACTATTATGTTAGATCCACTATGGACTGGACTCTCACTATTATGTTAGATCCACTATGGACTGGACTCTCACTATTATGTTAGATCCACTATGGACTGGACTCTCACTATTATGTTAGATCCACTATGGACTGGACTCTCACTATTATGTTAGATCCACTATGGACTGGACTCTCACTATTATGTTAGATCCACTATGGACTGGACTCACACTATTATGTTAGATCCACTATGGACTGGACTCACACTATTATGTTAGATCCACTATGGACTGGACTCTCACAATATTATGCTAAATCCACTATGGACTGGACTCTCACTAACATGTTAGATCCACTATGGACTGGACTCTCACTATTATGTTAGATCCACTATGGACTGGACTCTCACTATTATGTTAGATCCACTATAGACTGGACTCTCACTATTATGTTAGATCCACTATGGACTGGACTCTCACTAGCATGTTAGATCCACTATGGACTGGACTCTCACTATTATGTTAGATCCACTATGGACTGGACTCTCACTATTATGTTAGATCCACAATGGACTGGACTCTCACACTATTATGTTAGATCCACTATGGACTGGACTCTCACACTATTATGTTAGATCCACTATGGACTGGACTCTCACTATCATGTTAGATCCACTATGGACTGGACTCTCACTATTATGTTAGATCCACTATGGACTGGACTCTCACACTATTATGTTAGATCCACTATGGACTGGACTCTCACTATCATGTTAGATCCACTATGGACTGGACTCTCACTATTATGTTAGATCCACTATGGACTGGACTCTCACTATCATGTTAGATCCACTATGGACTGGACTCTCACACTATTATGTTAGATCCACTATGGACTGGACTCTCACTATTATGCTAAATCCACTATGGACTGGACTCTCACACTATTATGTTAGATCCACTATGGACTGGACTCTCACACTATTATGTTAGATCCACTATGGACTGGACTCTCACTATTATGTTAGATCCACTATGGACTGGACTCTCACACTATTATGTTAGATCCACTATGGACTGGACTCTCACACTATTATGTTAGATCCACTATGGACTGGACTCTCACTATTATGTTAGATCCACTATGGACTGGACTCTCACTATCATGTTAGATCCACTATGGACTGGACTCTCACTATCATGTTAGATCCACTATGGACTGGACTCTCACTATTATGTTAGATCCACAATGGACTGGACTCTCACACTATTATGTTAGATCCACTATGGACTGGACTCTCACACTATTATGTTAGATCCACTAAGGACTGGACTCTCACTATCATGTTAGATCCACTATGGACTGGACTCATACTATTATGTTAGATCCACTATGGACTGGACTCTCACACTATTATGTTAGATCCACTATGGACTGGACTCTCACTATCATGTTAGATCCACTATGGACTGGACTCTCACTATTATGTTAGATCCACTATGGACTGGACTCTCACTATCATGTTAGATCCACTATGGACTGGACTCTCACACTATTATGTTAGATCCACTATGGACTGGACTCTCACTATTATGTTAGATCCACTATGGACTGGACTCTCACTATTATGTTAGATCCACTATGGACTGGACTCTCACTATTATGTTAGATCCACTATGGACTGGACTCTCACTATTATGTTAGATCCACTATGGACTGGACTCTCACTATCATGTTAGATCCACTATGGACTGGACTCTCACTATTATGTTAGATCCACTATGGACTGGACTCTCACTATCATGTTGGATCCACTATGGACTGGACTCTCACTATTATGTTAGAACCACTATGGACTGGACTCTCACTATTATGTTGGATCCACTATGGACTGGACTCTCACTATTATGTTAGATCCACTATGGACTGGACTCTCACTATCATGTTAGATCCACTATGGACTGGACTCTCACTATCATGTTAGATCCACTATGGACTGGACTCTCACTATTATGTTAGATCCACTATGGACTGGACTCTCACTATCATGTTAGATCCACTATGGACTGGACTCTCACTATTATGTTAGATCCACTATGGACTGGACTCTCACTATTATGTTAGATCCACTATAGACTGGACTCTCACTATTATGTTAGATCCACTATGGACTGGACTCTCACTATCATGTTAGATCCACTATGGACTGGACTCTCACTATCATGTTAGATCCACTATGGACTGGACTCTCACTATTATGTTAGATCCACTATGGACTGGACTCTCACTATTATGTTAGATCCACAATGGACTGGACTCTCACACTATTATGTTAGATCCACTATGGACTGGACTCTCACACTATTATGTTAGATCCACTATGGACTGGACTCTCACTATCATGTTAGATCCACTATGGACTGGACTCTCACTATTATGTTAGATCCACTATGGACTGGACTCTCACTATTATGTTAGATCCACTATGGACTGGACTCTCACTATCATGTTAAATCCACTATGGACTGGACTCTCACTATTATGTTAGATCCACTATGGACTGGACTCTCACACTATTATGTTAGATCCACTATGGACTGGACTCTCACTATTATGCTAAATCCACTATGGACTGGACTCTCACACTATTATGTTAGATCCACTATGGACTGGACTCTCACACTATTATGTTAGATCCACTATGGACTGGACTCTCACACTATTATGTTAGATCCACTATGGACTGGACTCTCACTATTATGTTAGATCCACTATGGACTGGACTCTCACACTATTATGTTAGATCCACTATGGACTGGACTCTCACACTATTATGTTAGATCCACTATGGACTGGACTCTCACTATTATGTTAGATCCACTATGGACTGGACTCTCACTATTATGTTAGATCCACTATGGACTGGACTCTCACTATTATGTTAGATCCACTATGGACTGGACTCACACTATTATGTTAGATCCACTATGGACTGGACTCTCACTATTATGTTAGATCCACTATGGACTGGACTCTCACTATTATGTTAGATCCACTATGGACTGGACTCTCACTATTATGTTAGATCCACTATGGACTGGACTCTCACTATTATGTTAGATCCACTATGGACTGGACTCTCACTATTATGTTAGATCCACTATGGACTGGACTCACACTATTATGTTAGATCCACTATGGACTGGACTCACACTATTATGTTAGATCCACTATGGACTGGACTCTCACAATATTATGCTAAATCCACTATGGACTGGACTCTCACTAACATGTTAGATCCACTATGGACTGGACTCTCACTATTATGTTAGATCCACTATGGACTGGACTCTCACTATTATGTTAGATCCACTATAGACTGGACTCTCACTATTATGTTAGATCCACTATGGACTGGACTCTCACTATCATGTTAGATCCACTATGGACTGGACTCTCACTATAATGTTAGATCCACTATGGACTGGACTCTCACTATTATGTTAGATCCACTATGGACTGGACTCTCACTATTATGTTAGATCCACAATGGACTGGACTCTCACACTATTATGTTAGATCCACTATGGACTGGACTCTCACACTATTATGTTAGATCCACTATGGACTGGACTCTCACTATCATGTTAGATCCACTATGGACTGGACTCTCACTATTATGTTAGATCCACTATGGACTGGACTCTCACACTATTATGTTAGATCCACTATGGACTGGACTCTCACTATCATGTTAGATCCACTATGGACTGGACTCTCACTATTATGTTAGATCCACTATGGACTGGACTCTCACTATCATGTTAGATCCACTATGGACTGGACTCTCACACTATTATGTTAGATCCACTATGGACTGGACTCTCACTATTATGCTAAATCCACTATGGACTGGACTCTCACACTATTATGTTAGATCCACTATGGACTGGACTCTCACACTATTATGTTAGATCCACTATGGACTGGACTCTCACTATTATGTTAGATCCACTATGGACTGGACTCTCACACTATTATGTTAGATCCACTATGGACTGGACTCTCACACTATTATGTTAGATCCACTATGGACTGGACTCTCACTATCATGTTAGATCCACTATGGACTGGACTCTCACTATCATGTTAGATCCACTATGGACTGGACTCTCACTATTATGTTAGATCCACTATGGACTGGACTCTCACTATTATGTTAGATCCACTATGGACTGGACTCTCACTATTATGTTAGATCCACTATGGACTGGACTCACACTATTATGTTAGATCCACTATGGACTGGACTCTCACTATTATGTTAGATCCACTATGGACTGGACTCTCACTATTATGTTAGATCCACTATGGACTGGACTCTCACTATTATGTTAGATCCACTATGGACTGGACTCTCACTATTATGTTAGATCCACTATGGACTGGACTCTCACTATTATGTTAGATCCACTATGGACTGGACTCACACTATTATGTTAGATCCACTATGGACTGGACTCACACTATTATGTTAGATCCACTATGGACTGGACTCTCACAATATTATGCTAAATCCACTATGGACTGGACTCTCACAATATTATGTTAGATCCACTATGGACTGGACTCTCACCCTATTATGTTAGATCCACTATGGACTGGACTCTCACTATTATGTTAGATCCACTATGGACTGGACTCTCACTATTATGTTAAATCCACTATGGACTGGACTCTCACTATTATGTTAGATCCACTATGGACTGGACTCTCACTATTATGTTAGATCCACTATGGACTGGACTCTCACTATTATGTTAGATCCACTATGGACTGGACTCACACTATTATGTTAGATCCACTATGGACTGGACTCTCACTATTATGTTAGATCCACTATGGACTGGACTCTCACTATTATGTTAGATCCACTATGGACTGGACTCTCACTATTATGTTAGATCCACTATGGACTGGACTCTCACTATTATGTTAGATCCACTATGGACTGGACTCTCACTATTATGTTAGATCCACTATGGAACTGACTCACACTATTATGTTAGATCCACTATGGACTGGACTCACACTATTATGTTAGATCCACTATGGACTGGACTCTCACAATATTATGCTAAATCCACTATGGACTGGACTCTCACAATATTATGTTAGATCCACTATGGACTGGACTCTCACCCTATTATGTTAGATCCACTATGGACTGGACTCTCACTATTATGTTAGATCCACTATGGACTGGACTCTCACTATTATGTTAGATCCACTATGGACTGGACTCTCATTATTATGTTAGATCCACTATGGACTAGACTCTCACTATTATATTAGATCCACTATGGACTGGACTCTCACTATTATGTTAGATCCACTATGGACTGGACTCTCACACTATTATGTTAGATCCACTATGGACTGGACTCTCACTATTATGTTAGATCCACTATGGACTGGACTCTCACTATTATGTTAGATCCACTATGGACTGGACTCTCACACTATTATGTTAGATCCACTATGGACTGGACTCTCACTATCATGTTAGATCCACTATGGACTGGACTCTCACTATTATGCTAAATCCACTATGGACTGGACTCTCACACTATTATGTTAGATCCACTATGGACTGGACTCTCACACTATTATGTTAGATCCACTATGGACTGGACTCTCACACTATTATGTTAGATCCACTATGGACTGGACTCTCACACTATTATGTTAGATCCACTATGGACTGGACTCTCACTATCATGTTAGATCCACTATGGACTGGACTCTCACTATTATGCTAAATCCACTATGGACTGGACTCTCACACTATTATGTTAGATCCACTATGGACTGGACTCTCACACTATTATGTTAGATCCACTATGGACTGGACTCTCACACTATTATGTTAGATCCACTATGGACTGGACTCTCACTATTATGTTAGATCCACTATGGACTGGACTCTCACACTATTATGTTAGATCCATTATGGACTGGACTCTCACACTATTATGTTAGATCCATTATGGACTGGACTCTCACTATTATGTTAGATCCACTATGGACTGGACTCTCACTATCATGTTAGATCCACTATGGACTGGACTCTCACTATTATGTTAGATCCACTATGGACTGGACTCTCACTATTATGTTAGATCCACTATGGACTGGACTTTTACAATATTATGTTAGATCCACTATGGACTGGACTCTCTCACTATTATGTTAGATCCACTATGGACTGGACTCACACTATTATGTTAGATCCACTATGGACTGGACTCACACTATTATGTTAGATCCACTATGGACTGGACTCTCACAATATTATGCTAAATCCACTATGGACTGGACTCTCACAATATTATGTTAGATCCACTATGGACTGGACTCTCACCCTATTATGTTAGATCCACTATGGACTGGACTCTCACTATTATGTTAGATCCACTATGGACTGGACTCTCACTATTATGTTAGATCCACTATGGACTGGACTCTCACAATATTATGCTAAATCTACTATGGACTGGACTCTCACAATATTATGTTAGATCCACTATGGACTGGACTCTCACCCTATTATGTTAGATCCACTATGGACTGGACTCTCACTATTATGTTAGATCCACTATGGACTGGACTCACACTATTATGTTAGATCCACTATGGACTGGACTCTCACTATCATGTTAGATCCACTATGGACTGGACTCTCACTATCATGTTAGATCCACTATGGACTGGACTCTCACTATCATGTTAGATCCACTATGGACTGGATAAATGACAAATGAATAAACATTACGATTTGACACCTCGGCATTGTACCAACAGTTGATATTATGATTTATTGACTACATTTAAAACACTTCCTTGTGGTCTACATAACATGTCATGCTAATTATTTCGGTCAAGATGTTGCATGGATGATGTTTATACTGACTGTTATGAAATGTAGAACAAAAACTTTGATCCTAATATGACCTTTTTTTTAAAGGAAGGACGCTTATTGTGGTGGTCGATTGAACACATTCTTCTCTCTTTACTCAGGTCGATTCTGGAAAGTAAACAAGTTTAAAGAAAGTGTTTGGAGGCCGCTCCACATTCCTGACACACACACACACACACACACACACACACACCCACACACACACTCACGGTGAGAGGAAGTCAGCACAAAAGCGAGCAGGATTGGTCAAGCGAGACGAACTGGTGTTGCATTCTGACTGCATTCCAACTTTGTGGCAAGGCAAGAACAGGGAGAGGACCACTCGACCATCGTTCTGAGGAGGTAAGTTATGATTATTCTCTCCTAACGCCTTCCGTTTGTTAACTGTGCCGCCGCGCTGGTCATGTGACGGAGACCAGCGTCTTTATCTCCGCTTCCGTCACGCCGATAAGCCTCCGGCAGCGAGAGCGCCGGGTCGAAAGAACTCGGGAGATAAAAAGCCAAAGCAACTGCTGACTGCGGCGTTTTAGCGGCGGGAGTGTCTCGCCGTGCCCCGCCGCTGAACTGATGAAATCCTCCCCAACACCTCGCAGGAGATGGTCAAAAGATACAGCACATATTGCAAGAGCTCCTCGGCCCAGGCGGCCCGTGACTCAACAGCACCGTTTTAATAACACGCAGGCTTGTTTTTAAAGACATTAATAAGAAGCTCTGGTGTCGGGCTCCCAAAGGGTCAACCGGGGTCCTTGGGCGGGTTTAAAGGAAAGCGCCGATATTAGCATCAGCGACGAGCGTGATTTAGCACGTAATTAATGTGGAATTTTGGCTCCGGGCAAAATGAAAATGCGCAGTAAAATGTTGGGCGTGAGACTGTTTGAAACCAGAGCAGATGCATTTAATAGGGGCGTCCAAAAAAAATAATATTAAAATTAATCGCAATTCTTATTTGTAACAATTCTTAATCGATTAAAAAAAAAATCAATTTTTAGAATTTTTTTTTTTTAATGTGCAAGTCAAAACAAAAGAAAAACTGACAAAAAATAAGAGGAACTTATATATCAGTACAAAGTCCTGAAATAATATTCTTGGGTGCATTTCTGCATTATATTTTAACATTAAATGTATCTATTAACCTCTTTTGGCCGTCTTTCTGACACTTACATGTACAAAACCCCAAACCGGTAAAGTTGTCACGTTGTGTAAATGGTAAATAAAAAGAGAATACAAAGATTTGCAAATCCTTTTCAACTTATATTCAATTGAATAGACTGCAAAGACAAGATATTTAACGTTCCAATTGGAAAACGTTGTTATTTTTGGCAAATTTTAGCTCATATGGAATTTGATTCTTGCAACATGTTTTCAAAAAAGCTGGCACGAGTGGCAAAAAAGACAGAGAAAGTTGAGGAATGCTCATGAAACACTTATTTGGAACATCCCACAGGTGGACAGGCTAATTGGGAACAGGTGGGTGCCATGATTGGGTATAATAGCAGCTTCCATTTAAATGCTCAGTCATTCACAAACAAGGACGGGGCGATGGTCACCACTTTGTCAACAAATGCCTGAGCAAATTGTCCAACAGTTTAAGAACATTTCTCAACAAGCTATTGCAAGGAATTTAGGGATTTCACCATCTACGGTCCGTAATATCATCAAAAGGTGCAGAGAATCTGGAGAAATCACTGCACGTAAGCGATGATATTACAGACCTTCGATCCCTCAGGCGGTACTGCATCAAAAGCGACATCAGTGTGTACAGGATATCACCACATGGGCTCAGTAACACTTCAGAAAACCACTGTCAGTGACTACAGTGTGTCCCTACATCTGTAAGTGCAAGTTAAAACTATATTATGCAAAGCCAAAGCCATTTATCAACAACACCCAGAAACGTCGCCGGCTTCACTGGGCCCGAGCTCGTTTCAGATGGACCGATGCAAAGTGGAAAAGTGTTCTGTGGTCTGACGAGTCCACATTTCAAATTGTTTTTGGAAACTGTGGACGTCGTGTCCTCCGGACCAAAGAGGAAAAGATCCATCCGGATTGTTATAGGCGCAAAGTGTAAACACCAGCATGTGTGATGGTATGGGGGTGTATTAGTGCCCAAGACATGGGTAACTTACACATCTGTGAAGGCACCATTAATGCTGAAAGGTTTTGGAGCAACATATGTTGCCATCCAAGCAACGTTACCATGGACGCCCCTGCTTATTTCAGCAAGACGATGCCAAGTCACGTGTTACATCAACGTGGCTTCATAATAAAAGAGTGCGGGTACTAGACTGGCCTGCCTGTAGTCCAGACCTGTCTCCCATTGAAAATGTGTGGCGCATTATGAAGCCTAAAATAGCACAACGGAGACCCCCGGACTGTTGAACAACTTAAGCTGTACATCAAGCAAGAATGGGAAAGAATTCCACCTGAGAAGCTTGAAAAATGTGTCTCCTCAGTTCCCAAACGTTTACTGAGTGTTGTTAAAAGGAAAGGCCATGTAACACAGTGGTAAAAATGTCCCTGTGACAACTTTTTTGCAATGTGTTGCTGCCATTAAATTCTAAGTTAATGATTATTTGCAAAAAAAATAAATATTTTCTCAGTGTGAACATTAAATATCTTGTCTTTGCAGTCTATTCAATTGAATATAAGTTGAAAAGGATTTGCAAATCATTGTATTCTGTTTTTATTTACCATTTACACAATGTGACAACTTCACTGCTTTTGGGTTTTGTACCAGAGACTTTTTACTTGATCGTTCACCAACAATATAGTCATTGAAAATGTCATGTCCTGTAAATGTGTCCAGCATCTACATCAACAATGTGATTTGTCTGGCTGGCTGGACAGGACAAAGGACAAATGTAATGTCAAATTCTATAACATGCGTGCAAAGAACTCATTTGGCAACTCTATCCTGTAGCCACGCCCCCTCGGGTAACATACTCCATCACGTCAAAAATATACCTTCTCGCTGGCTACTGAGGAATACTTCAGAACAGGTCTTTTCAACTCAAAATGAAGAGAGCCGCAGTTTCAAAAGAGCCCAAGGGCTCAGGGGCCGGACACTGAAATGTGGATGTTTCAACAGAAAAGTGCCTCCACAGGTTATATTCCTTTGAGACTGCGTTTACTTAATTGCAAAGTAAACACGTCGGCTTTCACACTGCACTGTCAATAAATTAATTATTCTGCCCTCGCTACTCGTTTCCAGCGTGCGCGGCTAGACAGATAGTTAAAAGTTAAAGTTAAAGTTAAAGTACCAATGATTGTCACACACACACTAGGTGTGGCGAGATTATTCTCTGCATTTGACCCATCACCCTTGATCACCCCCTGGGAGGTGAGGGGAGCAGTGGGCAGCAGCGGTGGCCGCGCCCGGGAATCATTTTGGTGATTTAACCCCCAATTCCAACCCTTGATGCTGAGTGCCAAGCAGGGAGGTAATGGGTCCCATTTTTATAGTCTTTGGTATGACTCGGCCGGGGTTTGAACTCACAACCTACCGATCTCAGGGCGGACACTCTAACCACTAGGCCACTGAGTAGGTAACAGCATGAAGAAACAGAAGCTCCAGAAGTTTTGTTGAGGACACTTCTTCTTTAATTTAGATTTGTGAGATTGAAAATGTAAACATAAAATAAACATTAGAAAGGGTATAAGGTCCATTCATTATTTTACCTAATAAAGCCTATTAAAAACCCTGTTTCCATATGAGTTGGGAAATTGTGTTAGATGTAAATATAAACGGAATACAATGATTTGCAAATCCTTTTCAACCCATATTCAATTGAATGCACTACAAAGACAACATATTTGATGTTCAAACTCATAAACTTGATTTATTTTTTTTGCAAATAATAATTAACTTAGAATTTCATGGCTGCAACACGTGCCAAAGTAGTTGGGAAAGGGCATATTCACCACTGTGTTACATGGCCTTTCCTTTTAACAACACTCAGTAAACGTTTGGGAACTGAGGAGACACATTTTTCAAGCTTCTCAGGTGGAATTCTTTCCCATTCTTGCTTGATGTACAGCTTAAGTTGTTCAACAGTCCGGGGGTCTCCGTTGTGCTATTTTAGGCTTCATAATGCGCCACACATTTTCAATGGGAGACAGGTCTGGACTACAGCCAGGCCAGTCTAGTACCCGCACTCTTTTACTATGAAGCCACGTTGATGTAACACGTGGCTTGGCATTGTCTTGCTGAAATAAGCAGGGGCGTCCATGGTAACGTTGCTTGGATGGCAACATATGTTGCTCCAAAACCTGTATGTACCTTTCAGCATTAATGGCGCCTTCACAGATGAGTAAGTTACCCATGTCTTGGGCACTAATACACCCCCATACCATCACACATGCTGGCTTTTACACTTTGCGCCTAGAACAATCTGGATGGTTCTTTTCCTCTTTGGTCCGGAGGACACGACGTCCACAGTTTCCAAAAACAATTTGAAATGTGGACTCGTCAGACCACAGAACACTTTTCCACTTTGTATCAGTCCATCTTAGATGAGCTCAGGCCCAGCGAAGCCGACAGCGTTTCTGGGTGTTGTTGATAAACGGTTTTCGCCTTGCATAAGAGAGTTGTAACTTGCACTTACAGATGTAGCGACAAACTGTAGTTACTGACAGTGGGTTTCTGTAGTGTTCCTGAGCCCTTGTGGTGATATCCTTTACACACTGATGTCGCTTGTTGATGCAGTACAGCCTGAGGGATCGAAGGTCACGGGCTTAGCTGCTTACGTGCAGTGATTTCTCCAGATTCTCTGAACCCTTTGATGATATTACGGAGCGTAGATGGTGAAATCCCTAAATTCCTTGCAATAGCTGGTTGAGAAAGGTTTTTCTTAAACTGTTCAACAATTTGCGCACGCATTTGTTGACAAAGTGGTGACCCTCGCCCCATCCTTGTTTGTGAATGACTGAGCATTTCATGGAATCTACTTTTATACCCAATCATGGCACCCACCTGTTCCCAATTTGCCTGTTCACCTGTGGGATGTTCCAAATAAGTGTTTGATGAGCATTCCTCAACTTTATCAGTATTTATTGCCACCTTTCCCAACTACTTTGTCACGTGTTGCTGGTATCAAATTCTAAAGTGAATGATTATTTGCAAAAAAAAAAAAATGTTTATGAGTTTGAACATCAAATATGTTGTCTTTGTAGCATATTCAACTGAATATGGGTTGAAAATGATTTGCAAATCATTGTATTCCATTTATATTTACATCTAACACAATTTCCCAACTCATATGGAAACGGGGTTTGTATGTATTTTGCATGAATGAAATAGATTTAATAGGTTTAGTGTTGAAACATTAAAACAATAAACTACAAATGTTTACGCGTATAGAAATTAAACAGTGCACACAATGAATGTGGCTCAACACAATTAAACCAAATGTAGCAATATCACTCTCTACTGGTCAAATTTAGCGCTACATGTATTAAACAATATTTTGCTTTTTTGTGTAATTATAATTGTAAACAAATATTTTATCATTCAATGATCTTGAACATTTTAAAGGGGAACTACAATTTAACCCTTGTGTTTGTATAGAAACATATTGTCGGTACTCATTGTTTTGTGATAGAGTGATTGGAGGCGGAGCACATACTTGTTGGTCACAAAAAACATTCATGAAGTTTGTGGACAATGCTGAAGAAACAAGTCCATGTCAGAAAAACGACAAATTTAGCTGAACTGCACCAATTTTGTCAAAAGGAGTGGTCAAAAATTGAAGCAGAAGCTTGTGGATGGCTACCAAAAGCGCCTTATAGCAGGTAAACTTGCCAAGGGACATGTAAGCAAATATTAACATTGCTGTATGTATACTTTTGACCCTCACATTTTCAGTAGACCCATAATAAATTCATATAAGAAGCAAACTTCATGAATGTTTTTTGTGACCAACAAGTATGTGCTCCAATCACTCTATCACAACAAAATAAGAGTTGTAGAAATGATTGTAAACTCAAGACAGCCATGACATGATGTCCTTTACAAGTTTATGTACACTTTTGACCACGACTGTATATGGCAATATAGATTTTAGACCAGGTCACCATTCCCTAGTCCCTCGGATGATGAAATTAGACTGACTGTCATGAAATTGACAAGCTCAGGCTAAAAGAGCCATGAAAAGACGTTAAGCTTTTAAGGCCTAATGCTCGACTGTCGTCATGCTCTTTTTATTCTGTTTGAACAAGATTGCGGACATTCAATGTGAAGAACTTTGTTAAAAAAACAAACATTGTTGCTGTGTTCAGTACCTTCCTTGTTATTCTTTAGGTTGCTTATACTGCCAGGAAGGAAGTCACTCTTGCTAGTGTTGAACGATAACGACGATATATGAGAAGACGTTTCTACAATAACCAAAATAAAAACAATACAATATATGTATTTATCCTGATATATATACATATATACATGCATACATGTATATATATATACACACATATGTGTGTGTATATATATATATATATATGTATATATATATATATACACAGGTAAAAGCCAGTAAATTAGAATATTTTGAAAAACTTGATTAATTTCAGTAATTGCATTCAAAAGGTGTAACTTGTACATTATATTTATTCATTGCACACAGACTGATGCATTCAAATGTTTATTTTATTTAATTTTGATGATATGAAGTGGCAACAAATGAAAATCCAAAATTCCGTGTGTCACAAAATTAGAATATTACTTAAGGCTAATACAAAAAAGGGATTTTTAGAAATGTTGGCCAACTGAAAAGTATGAAAATGAAAAATATGAGCATGTACAATACTCAATACTTGGTTGGAGCTCCTTTTGCCTCAATTACTGCGTTAATGCGGCGTGGCATGGAGTCGATGAGTTTCTGGCACTGCTCAGGTGTTATGAGAGCCCAGGTTGCTCTGATAGTGGCCTTCAACTCTTCTGCGTTTTTGGGTCTGGCATTCTGCATCTTCCTTTTCACAATACCCCACAGATTTTCTATGGGGCTAAGGTCAGGGGAGTTGGCGGGCCAATTTAGAACAGAAATACCATGGTCCGTAAACCAAGCACGGGTAGATTTTGCGCTGTGTGCAGGCGCCAAGTCCTGTTGGAACTTGAAATCTCCATCTCCATAGAGCAGGTCAGCAACAGGAAGCATGAAGTGCTCTAAAACTTGCTGGTAGACGGCTGCGTTGACCCTGGATCTCAGGAAACAGAGTGGACCGACACCAGCAGATGACATGGCACCCCAAACCATCACTGATGGTGGAAACTTTACACTAGACTTCAGGCAACGTGGATCCTGTGCCTCTCCTGTCTTCCTCCAGACTCTGGGACCTCGATTTCCAAAGGAAATGCAAAATTTGCATGGTTGGGTGATGGTTTGGGGTGCCATGTCATCTGCTGGTGTCGGTCCACTCTGTTTCCTGAGATCCAGGGTCAACGCAGCCGTCTACCAGCAAGTTTTAGAGCACTTCATGCTTTCTGCTGCTGACCTGCTCTATGGAGATGGAGATTTCAAGTTCCAACAGGACTTGGCGCCTGCACACAGCGCAAAATCTACCCGTGCTTGGTTTACGGACCATGGTATTTCTGTTCTAAATTGGCCCGCCAACTCCCCTGACCTTAGCCCCATAGAAAATCTGTGGGGTATTGTGAAAAGGAAGATGCAGAATGCCAGACCCAAAAACGCAGAAGAGTTGAAGGCCACTATCAGAGCAACCTGGGCTCTCATAACACCTGAGCAGTGCCAGAAACTCATCGACTCCATGCCACGCCGCATTAACGCAGTAATTGAGGCAAAAGGAGCTCCAACCAAGTATTGAGTATTGTACATGCTCATATTTTTCATTTTCATACTTTTCAGTTGGCCAACATTTCTAAAAATCCCTTTTTTGTATTAGCCTTAAGTAATATTCTAATTTTGTGACACACGGAATTTTGGATTTTCATTTGTTGCCACTTCAAATCATCAAAATTAAATGAAATAAACATTTGAATGCATCAGTCTGTGTGCAATGAATAAATATAATGTACAAGTTACACCTTTTGAATGCAATTACTGAAATTAATCAAGTTTTTCAAAATATTCTAATTTACTGGCTTTTACCTGTGTATATATATATATATATATATATATATATATATACATGCATGTATAAATAAACACATATGTGTATATAATATATATATACAGTATATATATATATATATATATATATATATATATATATATATATATATACTGTATATATGTCACCCTCCCTCCCTTTTCTAACGCTTATTCCCTTCGGGGTTGCGGGGGGCGCTGGAGCCTATCTCAGCTACAATCGGGCGGAAGGCGGGGTACACCCTGGACAAGTCGCCAGCTCATCGCATGGCTACATATATTTATATATATACACACATACTGTATATATACACACACACAAACACACATATATATATATATATATACACACACATATATGTATTTACATATATATATATATATATATATACACACGCATGTATATATATATATATATATATATATTTATATATATATATATATATATATATTTATATATATATATATATATATATATATATATATACATACACACATACTATTAACACATATATACATATACAATATATACAAACATATATATATATATATATATATATATATATATATATATACACATACATATATATATACACAAACATATATACACACACATACATACACACACACATTTTAATTACAGCAAGGTGGTCTTGCCGCTGGGCCTTAGGCCTGTCGCACCTCCACCGGTGCCTGTGGTGGACTGTGCATGGCAGGGACGTCCTCTTCCCTGAGGCAGGCCTAAACCTGACCGCATACCAGAAAAGGTTTTGCTGCAGGGTCTTCAGCTGGGGACCACCTCTCATTGATGTTTCGCCCCTTAGCCCAGAACATCTCCCGGTGGCGGGGCAGTGAACAGGGACGTCTCCCTGACACCCCCTGCAGCAAAACCTACTTGGATACTGCTCCCCAAGCCTTGTCGCGTCGTTTGAGCCAGAGCCAGTGGATAGCTTTTTCTGCTACTTCTGAGAGCTCCTTGGTGGATCTGCTCAGGGTGGCTCCACGTAGTCCCAGGTCCTTGAGCAGACGTGATGTTGATCTGCCCACAAAGCCTCTGGCTCCCACCTCCACCGGATACAGTCTCACCCTCCATCCACTTTCTCTGCAGTCCGCGACCAGGTCTGCATACTTTGCCTTCTTTCTCTCGTAGGCAGCTTCCAGTCCCTCCTCCCATGGCACTGTCAGCTCAATCAGTACTACTGACTTCAGAGCTGCAGACCACAGCACAACATCTGGTCTTAAGGTGGTGCTGCATATCTCCTGTGGGAACTGGAGCTGCCTGCCCAGGTCCACTTCCATCTTCCACGCCGCCCCTGGTGTTAATAGCTTGGCGGGTGTTCTCTTGCTGGAATGTGTGCACATATATATATATATATATATATATATATATATATATATATATATATATATATACATACACAAACATACCTGTATATATAAACACACACATATACACACATACAAGTATATACATAAACATATATACAGTACATGCATATACATACACACAAATACATATGTATAAATACACACATGTATATATACACACATACTATAAACACATATATACATATACAATATATACAAACTAATATATATATATATATATATACACACACATCTACTATATACACATATATATATATATATATATATATATATATATATATATATATATATATATATATATATATATAGATACACACACATCTACTATATACATATATATATATATATATATATATATACACAAACATATACACACACATTCATACACACATATATATATATATATATATATATATATATATACATACACAAACATATACATATACACACACATATACACACATAAAAGTATATACATAAATATATATACAGTACATGCATATATATATATACACGCGAATACATATATGTATATATATATAAACATTAGAGATGTCTGATAATATCGACCTGCCGATATTATCGGACGATAAATGCTTTAAAATGTAATATCGGAAATTATAGGTATCATTTTTTTTAATATCGGTATCGTTTTTTCTCATTTTTATTTTTTATTAAATCAACATAAAAAACACAAGATACACTTACAATTAGTGCACCATCCCAAAAAACCTCCCTCCCCCATTTACACTCATTCACACAAAAGGGTTGTTTCTTTCTGTTATTAATATTGTGGTTCCTACATTATATATCAATATATATCAATACAGTCTGCAAGGGATACAGTCCGTAAGCACACATGATTGTGCGTGCTGCTGCTCCACTAATAGTACTAACCTTTAACACTTAATTTCACTCATTTTCATTCATTACTAGTTTCTATGTAACTGTTTTCATATTGTTTTACTTTCTTTTTTATTCAAGAACATGTTTTTAATTTACTTATCTTATTTTATTTTATAATTTTTTTTAAAAAGGACCTTATCTTCACCATAACTGGTTGTCCAAATTAGGCATAATAACGTGTTAATTCCATGACTGCATACCGTATATTACCAAATAAACGCCCTTGTGCAAATAACCGCCCATGTCCTAATAGCCGCCCGGGGTCTGACCCCATTTTGTGAAATAAACGCCTCTTCCTAATAAACGCCTATGTCCGAATAGCCGCCCATGGGCTGTTATTTGCATAATTTAGATTAAAATCATATTGACTTCATTAAACCCAATTTATAAGATAAAAGGAAAAGCAAAGGTGCAATAATTCTGGTCATTACGGTAACAGCAGACGTTACGTGGGGATTCTGGGTAATCAACATATTGCAATGGGTGACCGCATATAGCGTAACACACACTCAACGACAACAACAAACCCACGAGGAAAAGTTTCAACATGGCAAGCAACAGCAGCAGTGAGTTGAATGAACAGGATACCGGTACACCACAACTGATGGACGGGAATACTTTAAGGGGGAAGAACAGAAAGTTTGACTTAAAGTTCAAGCTAGCGGTTGTGAAGTATGCGGAGCAGAATTCTGGTTTGGCAGCGGCCAGGCAGTTTAACGTTGACCCAAAACGTGTACGAGAATGGAAACCAAAAAAGGGAGAACTACAATCTCAGTCGGCAATCAATGGAAAACGGGCTCGCTTATCTGGTAGAGGTAGGAAGAAAGTGAGCGACGAGCTTGATGCTAATTTGTGTCAGTGGATACATCACGTTCGTGGACTGAACCACCGTGTGTCCCGCAAAATGATCCGCATTAAGGCAAAGGAGTTGTATGCCACCGCGAGTGACACGAGAGACACCGGGGTGGTGTTTGGTGCAACGAGTGTACTTGGTACCATAACTTTATTTTTCCTGTATGCTGCTTTATTTAAAACTTGGAGTACTGTAGCCTTTATTTTATTTAAGTGACAGTATTATTGTTCTGTTTTGATGGTGGGTTTTATACTTGAGTACTTGGTACCATCATTTTATTTTTCCCGGTAGGCTGCTTTATTTAAAAAGTTTATTTATTTTTAGTATTTGTATTCTATGTGACAATTGTTGCACTACTGTCATGTTGAGGCATTGTTGATCTCTTGTCTTTTGATAGTCTTGTTTTTTTGTTTGTATGTTTACATTAGCTTTTACATTTAAAGTTTTTAGTACGAAAAAAAATACTGGACACTAACCATTGTAACCAAATAATGGCCTGGTGCAGGCTGGTGCAAAAATAAATAAAAGCCTTGTGCAAATAACCGCCCATGTCCTAATAGCCGCCCGGGGTCTGACCCCATTTTGTGAAATAAACGCCCGGGCTACTATTTGGTAATATACGGTATATCGGTATCGGTTGATATCGGATATCGGCAAAAAGCCATTATCGGACATCCCTAATAAACATATAAACATTCATATATATAGAAATTAATATATACACACACACACACACATACTGTATATACACTCACACGCACACGCATACACACACACACGCACACACACACACACACACACACACACACACACACACACACAGCAATATTGTTGGCAATACAGATATGGCCCATCCCTAATATTTGCCAGTACAAGCACACAGCTACTGTTAAAGCAATCACTACCGCAACACAAACAACATTCATGACATCAATTACCACTGAGCTAAAAATAAACATTGAGCATTATTCATTAACATTTCAATCGTCCATCATCATTTTGCAAATGTACGTACTGTAACTTTAGGATCCTGATGCACGGGAGCCTATTGACTGAGAAGCAAACACAATGACCCAGTTTTTACGGGCTGAGGGTTTATTGATCACATCAATGTGTCACTGGGATTAAGCGCGGGCCACGTTGATAAGCAGCGTGAATAACAGTGCAGTTGCATTTTCAAGAAAGTGCTGCAGCCACGCAGGTTAATCACAGAACCCTAGCAGCCCAAGGACACAAAGTCAAAATGTAGACACCTGTTGAGACAGGAAACACAATTTGCTAGGGGCTCTTATACTTTCAGATCAAAACTAGCGATACAACGTCATTATGCTGGACGCTATTCCTCGATTTAATAAAACAATGCGCCAAATTTTTTTGGAAAAATGGGCCGATTGAATGGGTACGCCTATTTTGTCTAATACGAGACGAACCGACCAACGAACCCCCACATATGCTGTACCGTCGGAAAGGTCTACTTTCCGCCTATGGGCGTATTTTAAATTGGGAAAATTTCAAGTTACCATGGCAACGCTATTCCTCGATTAAACAAAAAAATGCGCCAAATGTTTTGCAAAAATGGGCCAATTGAATGGGTACGCATATTTTGTCTAATACGAGACGGACCGGCCAACGTACCCCCACATATGTTATACCGTCGGAAAGGTCTGCTTTCCGCCTATCGCCGTATTTTAAATTGGGAACATTTCAAGTTACCATGGCGACGCTATTCCTCGATTTAACAAAAAAATGCACCAAATTGTTTGCAAAAATGTGCCAATTGAATGGGTACGCCTATTTTGTCTAATACGAGATGAACCGGCCAACGTACCCCCACATATGTTATACCGTCGGAAAGGTCTGCTTTCCGCCTATGGGTGTATTTTAAATTGGAAACATTTCAAGTTACCATGGCGACGCTATTCCTCGATTTAACAAAAAAATGTGCCAAACTTTTTGCAAAAATGGGCCAATTTTTACGCCTATTTTGTCTAATACGAGATGAACCGGCCAACGAACCCCCACATATGTTATACCGTCGGAAAGGTCTGCTTTTCGCCTATGGGCATATTCTAAATTGGGATAATTTCAAGTTACCATGGCGACGCTATTCCTCGATTTAACAAAAAAATGCGCCAAATTTTTGGCAAAAATGGGCCAATTAAATGAGTACGCCTATTTTGTCTAATACAAGACGAACCGGCCAACGTACCACCACATATGTTGTACCGTCGGAAAGGTCTGCTTTCCGCCTATGGGTGTATTTTAAATTGGAAACATTTCAAGTTACCATGGCGACGCTATTCCTCGATTTAACAAAAAAAATGTGCCAAACTTTTTGCAAAAATGGGCCAATTTTTACGCCTATTTTGTCTAATACGAGATGAACCGGCCAACGAACCCCCACATATGTTATACCGTCGGAAAGGTCTGCTTTTTGCCTATGGGCATATTCTAAATTGGGAACATTTCAAGTTACCATGGCGACGCTATTCCTCGATTTAACAAAAAAATGCGCCAAATTATTGGCAAAAATGAGCCAATTAAATGAGTACGCCTATTTTGTCTAATACAAGACGAACCGGCCAACGTACCCCCACATATGTTATACCGTCGGGAAGGTCTGCTTTCCGCCTATGGGCGTATTTTAAATTGGGAACATTTCAAGTTACCATGGCGACGCTATTCCTCGATTTAACAAAAAAATGCGCCAAATTTTTGGAAAAAATTAGCCAATTAAATGAGTACGCCTATTTTGTCTAATACAAGACGAACCGGCCAACGTACCACCACATATGTTATACCGTCGGAAAGGTCTGCTTTCCGCCTATGGGCATATTTTAGATTGGGAACATTTCAAGTTACCATGGCGACGCTATTCCTTGATTTAACAAAAAAATGTGCCAAATGTTTTGCAAAAATGGGCCAATTGAATGGGTACGCCTATTTTGTCTAATACGAGACGAACCGGCCAACGTACCCCCACATATGTTATACCGTCGGAAAGGTCTGCTTTCCGCCTATGGGCATATTTTAGATTGGGAACATTTCAAGTTACCATGGCGACGTTATTCCTTGATTTAACAAAAAAATGTGCCAAATGTTTTGCAAAAATGGGCCAATTGAATGGGTACGCCTATTTTGTCTAATACGAGACGAACCGGCCAACGTACCCCCACATATGTTATACCGTCGGAAAGGTCTGCTTTCCGCCTATGGGCATATTTTAGATTGGGAACATTTCAAGTTACCATGGCGACGCTATTCCTTGATTTAACAAAAAAATGTGCCAAATATTTTGCAAAAATGGGCCAATTGAATGGGTACGCCTATTTTGTCTAATACGAGATGAACCGGCCAACGAACCCCCACATATGTTATACCGTCAGAAAGGTCTACTTTCCGCCTATGGGCGTATTTTAAATTGGGAAAATTTCAAGTTACCTTGGCGACGCTATTCCTCGATATAACAAAAAAATGCGCCAAATTTTTTGCAAAAATGGGCCAATTGAATGGGTACGCCTATTTTGTCTAATACGAGACGAACCGGCCAACGTACCCCCACCTATGTTATACCGTCGAAAAGGTCTGCTTTCCGCCTATGGGCATATTTTAAATTGGGAACATTTCAAGTTACTATGGCGACGCTATTCCTCGATTCAACAAAAAAATGCGCAAAATTTTTTGCAAAATTGGGCCAATTGAATGGGTACGCCTATTTTGTGTAATACGAGACGAACCGGCCAACGAACCCCCACATATGTTATACCATCGGGAAGGTCTGCATATTCTAAATTGGGAACATTTGAAGTTACCATGGCGACGCTATTCCTCGATTTAACAAAAAAAAATGCGCCAAATTTTTGGCAAAAATGGGCCAATTGAATGGGTACGCCTATTTTGTCTAATACGAGATGAACCGGCCAACGTACCCCCACATATGTTGTACCGTCGGAAAAGTCTGCTTTCCGCCTATGGGCATATTTTAAATTGGGAACATTTCAAGTTACCATGGCGACGCTATTCCTCGATTTAACAAAAAAATGCGCCAAATTTTTTGCAAAAATGTGCCAATTGAATGGGTACGCCTATTTTGTCTAATACGAGACGAACCGGCCAACAAACCCCCACATATGTTTTACCGTCGGAAAGGTCTGCTTTCTGCCTATGGGTGTATTTTAAATTGGAAACATTTCAAGTTACCATGGCGACGCTATTCCTCGATTCAACAAAAAAATGCGCCAAATTTTTTGCAAAATTGGGCCAATTGAATGGGTACGCCTATTTTGTGTAATACGAGACAACCGGCCAACGAACCCCCACATATGTTATACTGTCAGAAAGGTCTGCTTTCCGCCTATTGCCGCTTTTTAAATTGGTAACATTTCGAGTTACCATGGCGACGCTATTCCTCGATTAAACAAAAAAATGTGCCAAATGTTTTGCAAAAATGGGCCAATTGAATGGGTACGCCTATTTTGTCTAATACGAGACGAACCGGCCAACGTACCCCCACATATGTTATACCGTCGGAAAGGTCTGCTTTCCGCCTATGGGCATATTTTAGATTGGGAACATTTCAAGTTACCATGGCGACGTTATTCCTTGATTTAACAAAAAAATGTGCCAAATGTTTTGCAAAAATGGGCCAATTGAATGGGTACGCCTATTTTGTCTAATACGAGACGAACCGGCCAACGTACCCCCACATATGTTATACCGTCGGAAAGGTCTGCTTTCCGCCTATGGGCATATTTTAGATTGGGAACATTTCAAGTTACCATGGCGACGCTATTCCTTGATTTAACAAAAAAATGTGCCAAATATTTTGCAGAAATGGGCCAATTGAATGGGTACGCCTATTTTGTCTAATACGAGATGAACCGGCCAACGAACCCCCACATATGTTATACCGTCGGAAAGGTCTACTTTCCGCCTATGGGCGTATTTTAAATTGGGAAAATTTCAAGTTACCTTGGTGACGCTATTCCTCGATATAACAAAAAAATGCGCCAAATTTTTTGCAAAAATGGGCCAATTGAATGGGTACGCCTATTTTGTCTAATACGAGACGAACCGGCCAACGTACCCCCACATATGTTATACCGTCGAAAAGGTCTGCTTTCCGCCTATGGGCATATTTTAAATTGGGAACATTTCAAGTTACTATGGCGACGCTATTCCTCGATTCAACAAAAAAATGCGCCAAACCTTTTTGCAAAAATGGGCCAATTGAATGGGTACGCCTCTTTTGTCTAATACGAGACGAACCGGCCCACGAACCCCCACATATGTTATACCGTCGGAAAGGTCTGCTTTCCGCCTATGGGTGTATTTTAAATTGGAAACATTTCAAGTTACCATGGCGACGCTATTCCTCGATTCAACAAAAAAATGCGCCAAATTTTTTGCAAAATTGGGCCAATTGAATGGGTACGCCTATTTTGTGTAATACGAGACGAACCGGCCAACGAACCCCCACATATGTTATACCATCGGAAAGGTCTGCATATTCTAAATTGGGAACATTTCAAGTTACCATGGCGACGCTATTCCTCGATTTAACAAAAAAAAAAAAAGCGCCAAATTTTTGGCAAAAATGGGCCAATTGAATGGGTACGCCTATTTTGTCTAATACGAGATGAACCGGCCAACGTACCCCCACATATGTTATACCGTCGGAAAAGTCTGCTTTCCGCCTATGGGCATATTTTAAATTGGGAACATTTCAAGTTACCATGGCGACGCTATTCCTTGATTTAACAAAAAAATGCGCCAAATTCTTTGCAAAAATGTGCCAATTGAATGGGTACGCCTATTTTGTCTAATACGAGACGAACCGGCCAACAAACCCCCACATATGTTTTACCGTCGGAAAGGTCTGCTTTCTGCCTATGGGTGTATTTTAAATTGGAAACATTTCAAGTTACCATGGCAACGCTATTCCTCGATTCAACAAAAAAATGCGCCAAATTTTTTGCAAAATTGGGCCAATTGAATGGGTACGCCTATTTTGTGTAATACGAGACAACCGGCCAACGAACCCCCACATATGTTATACTGTCAGAAAGGTCTGCTTTCCGCCTATTGCCGTTTTTTAAATTGGGAACATTTCGAGTTACCATGGCGACGCTATTCCTCAATTAAACAAAAAAAATGGGCCAAATTTTTGGCAAAAATGGGCCAATTGAATGGGTACGCCTATTTTGTCTAATACGAGACGAACCGGCCAACAAACCCCCACATATGTTTTACCGTCGGAAAGGTCTGCTTTCTGCCTATGGGTGTATTTTAAATTGGAAACATTTCAAGTTACCATGGCGACGCTATTCCTCGATTCAACAAAAAAATGCGCCAAATTTTTTGCAAAATTGGGCCAATTGAATGGGTACACCTATTTTGTCTAATACGAGACGAACCGGCCAACGTACCCCCACATATGTTATACCGTCGGAAAGGTCTGCTTTCCGCCTATGGGCATATTTTAGATTGGGAACATTTCAAGTTACCATGGCGACGCTATTCCTCGATCTAACAAAAAATGCGCCAGATTTTTTGCAAAAATGGGCCAATTTTTACACCTATTTTGTCTAATACAAGACGAACCGGCCAACGAACCTCCACATATGTTATACCGTCGGAAAGGTCTGCTTTCCGCCTATGGGTGTATTTTAAATTGGAAACATTTCAAGTTACCATGGCGACGCTATTCCTCGATTCAACAAAAAAATGCGCCAAATTTTTTGCAAAATTGGGCCAATTGAATGGGTACGCCTATTTTGTGTAATACGAGACGAACCGGCCAACGAACCCCCACATATGTTATACCATCGGAAAGGTCTGCATATTCTAAATTGGGAACATTTCAAGTTACCATGGCGACGCTATTCCTCGATTTAACAAAAAAAAAAATGCGCCAAATTTTTGGCAAAAATGGGCCAATTGAATGGGTACGCCTATTTTGTCTAATACGAGATGAACCGGCCAACGTACCCCCACATATGTTATACCGTCGGAAAAGTCTGCTTTCCGCCTATGGGCATATTTTAAATTGGGAACATTTCAAGTTACCATGGCGACGCTATTCCTCGATTTAACAAAAAAATGCGCCAAATTCTTTGCAAAAATGTGCCAATTGAATGGGTACGCCTATTTTGTCTAATACGAGACGAACCGGCCAACAAACCCCCACATATGTTTTACCGTCGGAAAGGTCTGCTTTCTGCCTATGGGTGTATTTTAAATTGGAAACATTTCAAGTTACCATGGCAACGCTATTCCTCGATTCAACAAAAAAATGCGCCAAATTTTTTGCAAAATTGGGCCAATTGAATGGGTACGCCTATTTTGTGTAATACGAGACAACCGGCCAACGAACCCCCACATATGTTATACTGTCAGAAAGGTCTGCTTTCCGCCTATTGCCGTTTTTTAAATTGGGAACATTTCGAGTTACCATGGCGACGCTATTCCTCGATTAAACAAAAAAAATGGGCCAAATTTTTGGCAAAAATGGGCCAATTGAATGGGTACGCCTATTTTGTCTAATACGAGACGAACCGGCCAACAAACCCCCACATATGTTTTACCGTCGGAAAGGTCTGCTTTCTGCCTATGGGTGTATTTTAAATTGGAAACATTTCAAGTTACCATGGCGACGCTATTCCTCGATTCAACAAAAAAATGCGCCAAATTTTTTGCAAAATTGGGCCAATTGAATGGGTACACCTATTTTGTCTAATACGAGACGAACCGGCCAACGTACCCCCACATATGTTATACCGTCGGAAAGGTCTGCTTTCCGCCTATGGGCATATTTTAGATTGGGAACATTTCAAGTTACCATGGCGACGCTATTCCTCGATCTAACAAAAAATGCGCCAGATTTTTTGCAAAAATGGGCCAATTTTTACACCTATTTTGTCTAATACAAGACGAACCGGCCAACGAACCTCCACATATGTTATACTGTCGGAAAGGTCTGCTTTCCGCCTATGGGCATATTCTAAATTGGGAACATTTCAAGTTACCATGGCGACGCCATTCCTCGATTTAATAAAACAATGCGGCAAATTTTTTGGCAAAAATGGTCCAATTGAATGGGTACGCCTATTTTGTCTAATACGAGACGAACCGGCCAACGAACCCCCATATATGTTATACCGTCGGAAAGGTCTGCTTTCCGCCTATGGGCGTATTTTAAATTGGGAACATTTCAAGCTACCATGGCGACGCTATTCCTCGATATAACAAAAAAATGTGCCACATTTTTTGCAAAATTGGGCCAATTGAATGGGTACGCCTATTTTGTCTAATACGAGACGAACCGGCCAACGAACCCCCACATATGTTATACCGTCGGAAAGGAAGCTAATTTTGCAACTGTTTACCTTAGAGTCATATAACTTAATATGTGACACTTGTTAACTGGTAGCATGATAATGTTAGCATGCTAACATTAAAGTGCTAACTTTTGTAGCTTATTGTACTTTTTTTTCTCTAATTCCAAAGCCATACACCTTAGAATCATATAACTTGGTATGTTTCACTTGTTAACTGTTACCAAGGAAACGATAGCTTGCTAGCATGTTAACATTAGCATGCTAACTTTTTCGCTAGTTTTGCATCCGTTTAGCCCAGAGTCATATAACTTGGTATGTGATACTTGTTAACCGTTAGCATACAAACGATAGCATGCTAGCAAGCTAACTTAAACTTGCTACCTTTTTCATCTGACTTTACATGTTTTTTTCTATTTACGCCACCATACACCTTTGAGTCATATAACTTGGCATATGAAACATGCTGACTGTTATCATGCTATTGTTAGCACACATGCTAAGTGTTAGCATTTTTATGTAAACATGCTACTGTTTTAGGCTCGCTCTGTGACTCTTTTAGTACAGTTACAGCTAAAACTCACGGATTCAGACACTCGGCACTATCTAATAAGTACGGCGGCTTCCGGCAACCCCCGGCCAGAGGTCCAGGGCACAGATAGCAGGCCCATCAATAATTTTTTAGTTGAATAATATTGCATTTTAAAATAGAACATTTGTCAATATAAACAAGGGACGGCGTGGCGCAGTGGAAGAGTGGCCGTACGCGACCCGAGGGTCCCTGGTTCAATCCCCACCTAAAACCAACCTCGTCATGTCCGTTGTGTCCTGAGCAAGACACTTCACCCTTGCTCCTGATGGCTGCTGGTTAGCGCCTTGCATGGCAGCTCCCGCCATCAGTGTGTGAATGTGTGTGTGAATGGGTAAATGTGGAAGTAGTGTCAAAGCGCTTTGAGTACCTTGAAGGTAGAAAAGCGCTATACAAGTACAACCCATTTATCATTTATTTAAGTGTCAAAACATAGTTGCATATTACTAACACATACACAGTCTCCAAGGAAGAAGCGTATTAGAAAGGTTTTTCTATCCAGTAACAAACGTGTCCGCGTCATTCAACGTTTGAGTTTAATTTTAGGAATTGTTGCAAACGCACTTAGGGTGGCCTGGCTTAGTAAGTAGAGCGGCTATGCTATCACCTTAAAGGTTAGAGGATCAATTCAACTTTCCGCCATCCGAGTCACTACCGTTGTGTCCTTGGGCAAGACAATTTACCCACCTGCTCCAAGTGCCACCCACATTGTAGGTTTATCGGATGTTTTTTCAGAGTGCCTCAGTGTTGGCGCTAGGAATTCTCAAAATGGGGTCCCAGAGACCCCTTTAAGTCAAAAAAATGGGGTCCCACAGTAAATCTTTG
This sequence comes from Nerophis lumbriciformis, assembly GCF_033978685.3. Taxonomy (NCBI): domain Eukaryota; kingdom Metazoa; phylum Chordata; class Actinopteri; order Syngnathiformes; family Syngnathidae; genus Nerophis; species Nerophis lumbriciformis. The sequence continues at coordinate 53,730,976 of NC_084551.2, read as the reverse complement.
GGGTCCCACTTTTTTGTAACCGTTTTGAAAACTAATGAAAAAATGCTAAATTCTAAAAATAGTGCAGTTCCCCTTTAAAGACAGCACAAGTCCATTCCAGACAGTTGATAATAATTAGGTTAGTTGTTTATATTCCAATACTAGCTGGTTGAAGAAAAAAAAAATCAAACTTCTGAGATCAAGCCAAATGTACGGCTGTGGTCATGTTATATGAATATAATAATTGAAATCCGCAATCTCTGGTCAACAAAATATATCAAGCAGGTGGAGGTGAATGCAGCAAAGGAAATGCCAACTCCCTGAGCACCGGCTCCCCCAGTCCACTGCTGTTCACGTTGATGTCCCATGACTGCTGCGCCAGGTCCACTACTAACCACGTTGTGAAGTATGCGGACGACACAACAGTAGTGGCCCTTATCCGTGACAACAACGACAAGGACTACAGGAAGGAGGTGAAACATCTGGTTGACTGGTGCAGAACCAGAACATCGACAAGACCAAGGAGATCATTGTCGACTTCAGGAGGCACCAGTCCAGCCACACTCCACTCTTCATCAACGGCACAGCAGTGGAGATTGTAAGCAGCACCAAGTTCCTGGGGGTGTAGATAACCGACAATCTGACCTGATCCCTGAGCTCTTATAAAAAGAGCTCAGCAGCGCATGCACTCTTTGCGTCGGATGAAAAGAGCACAGCTCCCTCCCCCCATTCTCACCACATTCTACAGAGGCACTATAGAGAGCCTACTGACCAACTGCATCTCTGTCTGGACTGGAGCCTGCAGTGCCTCAGACTGAAAGTCTCTGCAGAGAGTGGTGAGGACGGCGGAAAAGATCATAATGACTCCTCCTATCCAGGAAATCGCGAAAAGCCGCTGCCTGACCAGGGCTCAGAAAATCTGCAAAGACTCCTACCACCCCCACCAAGGACTGTTTTCACTGCTGGACTCTAGAAAGAGGTTCCGCAGCCTTCGTAGCAGAACCTCCAGGTTCTGTAACAGCTTCTTCCCTTAGGCCAGGGGTCGGCAACCTTTACCAGTCAAAGAGCCATTTTGACCAGTTTCACAAATTATAGAAGACAATGGGAGCCGCAAATTTTTTTTGAACTTTTAAATGAAATAACACTGAATACAAAGTTTTTTTTTTGCTTTGTGCTATGTATAAACCAGGGGTCTCAGACACGCTGCCCACACCTTTATGTGGAATTTGAAAGCTGGTGCGACACGCGCGTTTTAAATGAATTGCGATTGTCAGCGTCATGCGTGCCGTGATGGGACAACATATAGCACCCACTACAGCCAACGTGCCTGAACAGTCACACGTTGTATGGGGCTTTCGCTTGCTCACGTAGGTGACAGCAAGGCATACTTGGTCAACAACCACACAGGTCACACTGACGGTGGCGGTATAAAAAAAAAAAAACTTTAACACTCTTACTAATAATGTGCCACACTGTGAACCCACACCAAACAAGAATGACAAACACATTTCGGGAGAACATCTGCACCGTAACACAACATAATAAACACAAAAGGACAAATACCCAGAATCCCATGCCATGTCTTCCGGGATACATTATACACCCCCCCCCCCCCCCCGCTACCAAACCCCGCCCACCTCAACTGACGCACAGTGTAACCTGTGTGGCTGTTGACCAAGTATGCCTTGCTGTCACGTACGTGTGCAAGCAGAAGAAGTATATTGTATAACAAGTATTGGGCTGGCACGCTGTTAATACAGATTGTAGAGGGCGCCAAATGTTGTACCATCATGGCACGCCCTTATTATAGCTGTAAGGGTGAAAATCGGTGAATATTAATCCCGGGAGTTTTCTGCGAGAGGCACTGAAATCCGGAAGTCTCACGGGAAAATTGGGGGGTTCAGCAAGTAAGCTGCTGAGCCGCATCAGAGTGATCAAAGAGCCGCATGCGGCTCCGGAGCCGCGGGTTGCCGACCCCTGCTTTAGGCCACAAGACTCTTGAACGCACCATAATAATCCCCTCAATTACCCCCCCAAAAACGGATTAACTCGCTGGAATATAAAGACAATATAACATACATCCATAAACATGGATGCATATGCAAAACATATGCTCTTTTATCCTGCACTACCATGAGCTAATGCAACAAAATGTCGTTCTAATCTGTACTGTAAAGTTCACATTTGAATGACAATAAAAGGAAGTCTAAGTCTAGAAGTGCAATATATTTATCTGTACAGTAATCTATTTATTTATATCTGCACCTTATTGCTCTTTTATCCTGCACTACAACGAGCTAATGCAACAAAATGTTGTTCTTATCTGTACTGTAAAGTTCAAATTCGAATGACAAGACAAGGAAGTCTAAATCTAAATAAATAACCTGACAAGATTAACAAGAAAGGTAAGCAAACAGCAAAGACTTGCCAACACCTATTTCAGTGTATTTAATGATTGATGAATCTCACATCACAATCAAAACAAGCTGTGCAGAAATAAAAAAAAATCAATGGAATTTACAGCTGGAGTTTATCAGCTGCCCGGTGATACCTAACTACAGAGTCTTTCAACTTCATTGATTTCAATCTGATGACGGGAACAACCCACACAACCATTGTGCCAATTGTTTCCTGTCAACATCACGGTAAACACCGACTAGGAGGACAACCGAACACTCGCTCTGATAATCGGGGAAGGAAATAGGAAACAGTTGAAGGTGTTAGGAGCAAAGAACGAAGACACATTGGTGTCAATTTCGAGAGATCATAAAAACCTTGTCACGTATGAGACGACTGTCAGCATGCCAAGAGACAGGGTTCCTGCACAAACACACAAATCAGGCGTGTCATTGATGAGAGGAGGTTGTAAAACCTCTGCATGTGAGTTCCGGCAGCACTCAGACCGGCAATATAAAGACAGTATGAAGAGACATTTGATAGAGAGTGTTTACATCCAGGAGCTGAACACTACCAGGTAAGAACTCTGCACAAGTCTCTCAATGGAACTCTTTCATTTTCATTTCTATATCAATTTAACTTATTTTACGTCACTGATCAATGCCTATTGTAATGTGTCAATGTGTTATGTCGACATCAATAAACAAAATGTTAACATTTGTATTTATTTCATAAAACATTTTTAGAAATCCAAAAGGTCTAACTAATATGACAAAAAGTGTTGAACTATGAGAAACACAGCTCATGTGAGATTATTTGTGGTTTTTATTGTTTTAGTGTGAGTGAATAGAAAGCAAAAAAGGCAAAAAGTGAAGTATATTCTTCTTATAACATCAAGACATACACAACGAGGCTTCATCTACAAATACAATTCATTATTCATCTAAAATGGTAAATGGGTTGTACTTGTATAGCGCTTTTCTACCTTTTTAATAAACTCAAAGCACTTTGACACTATTTCCACAGTCACCCATTCGCACACACTGATGGCTCTAAAGGATGGAGAAGGTTGAGTGTCGCAATGTTAAGTGATGAGTGTCGCAATGTTAAGTGATGACTGTGCGCATTATCAGCAGATATTTTTTGTGTAAATGCAATAAGAGCTTGGCAAAAAAAAAGTGACAGTAACTAAACCACAAGGCCATGGTTTAGAGCCATCTTTGGGCCAGGGGTGCCCAAAGTGGCTTCCCAGATGCAAAACATATTCATACTAACTATTTTTGAAGCTCACGCAATCATTGAATGCATATCCACAAGACTAAATAAGTAGGTAGGTTGGTCTTTATTGTCATTGCACAAGTACAACAAAACTTTGTTTTCAGCACAAACCTGTTCAAGATTAGACAAACAAACAAGTGTACAGGGTTACAGAACAGGAACACACATATACATATTACAACATACATCTCGAGACTTGCAACAGAGGGGTGGGAGTGGGGGCTAAGATGGCCGGCTGCAGCTCTTCAGGCGCTGCCCCGCCGTCCATCACCCCTAAAAGATTTGCGTCGAGAGTGTTGGATGGGGCGTGGGGTATGTGTGTGTGGCGTATATTTTTGTGGATGCATGTGTGTGTGTAAGCCTGTCGCGTGTCTCTGTTCCGCGGCATTGGTGTTGTGCAGCCTCGAGTCAGTCCAAAGTCAACAACAACAGGTGTGTGTCCATGAGAGACATGAAGGGAGTTTGTTGTGTCTTCGTCGTACTGTCCTTTGGGAAAGTGAAATAGTTGTACTACTGCATGCTTAAAATCACTGTTTGGCCCGTGCCCCATTAGCACCTCTTCACCTCAAAGTTTGGGCACCCGTGGTTTAGACGGTTTTGTTCCTTCCCTTCATTTTGTTAAGTCTTAATATTATTTGTTTGCTTTTTTTAGGAGTGTTGCAATGTTTTGGACTGTCATCATCCTCAGTGCGGTCTTCATTGGAGGACGCACGTCGCCAACCGTGAGTCCATCTGCCCCGACAACCAGCAGCAGTGCAGAAGAAACATGTCACATCTTCGACTCGGGCCGCTCCGCAGACTGCTTGGGGAGGCAGCTGGAGAGCGTCCCATGGAGACAATTTCCGTCCACACTGGAGAAGATTGATCTATCCTATAATAAACTTCAAGCAATCCGTTCGGACGACTTACACCGACTTCCTCGCCTGCGTGTCCTTCTGCTGGGGTACAACAATATCTCGCACATTGACAGTGACGCCTTCAGAAACAACAGCTTGCTGGAACATCTGAACATCTTCAACAACTCCTTGCAGGTAATTCCTGCTGCTGTACTGACATCTCTCTTGAACTTAAAACACCTGTCTATGTCCAACAACCTTTACAAACGTGCCACACTGGCTGAAGGCTTCTCCAGGCTGGTCAAACTGCAGGTTCTGTCCATGGGTGGGCCTTTGGTGGAGGGACTGAAGAGAGAAGACTTTCAGCCACTGAAGAACATCAAGTTACAAAGCTTCGCAATCAAGTGTTCCTCCAACTTAAGCTACTACGAGCCCGGGAGTCTACGCATTATTCAAACTTTGCAGATTGGCTTCGACATGGCCATAGACCAACGCCCCGGTGCCCTCCTTCACATGCTGCACGACCTCGCCAACAAGACCTTCAATGCCATCCAGTTCCGCAACCTCTTCGAGTTCATGTACTACATGGGAGATGATGATATCTTCCAGGGTCTAAAGGACATTAGAGCTTATCAGATCATCTTCCACAGAGGGAAATTCAACGAGAACCTCCTCAGGATGGCGTTAATCAACCTAGAAACGGCCCCCATCAAGAGGGTCAGGTTGCAGTACATCGACTTTGCGCGCTCACCAACTTTTTTTGACAGTGGGGCTGAATCACGCATCACAGACCTGAAGCTGGACAAACTGGACCTCTGGTAAGAAGTCTTCTTATTTTTTTTACATTTTACTTATGTTTTTATCACTCATACAGCACTTTTAATCCAAGTTTGGGATTTAGTTCTTCCACCTGCTGATACCTAAACAAAAACTCTAATAGGAATTTAACATTTGGAAAAATTATGGAGACTGAACTGATCAAGACAGACGGCAACCCCACAGAGCCTGGGTTCTCTCAGAGATTTCAAGAGTTGTTCTTGCCTCTGTCACCAAGTGCTTGCTGATGTGGTGTTCTGTTGGTTCCCTTTAACGAATGAGGAGTGTGGCTGTAGACCTGCTCAATGCTTTGCGCTATATTAAAGGGGAACATTATCACAATTTCAGAATTGTTAAAACCATTAAAAATCAGTTCCCAGTGGCTTATTATATTTTTCGAAGTTTTTTTCAAAATTTTACCCATCACGCAATATCCCTAAAAAAAGCTTCAAAGTGCCTGATTTTAACCATCGTTATAAACACCCGTCCATTTTCCTGTGACGTCACATAGTGATGCCAACACAAACAAATATGGCGGAAAGAACAGCAAGCTATAGCGACATTAGCTCGGATTCAGACTCGGATTTCAGCGGCTTAAGCGATTCAACAGATTACGAATGTATTGAAACGGATGGTTGTAGTGTGGAGGCAGGTAGCGAAAACGAAATTGAAGAAGAAACTGAAGCTATTGAGCCATATCGGTTTGAACCGTATGCAAGCGAAACCGACGAAAACGACACGACAGCCAGCGACACGGGAGAAAGCGAGGACGAATTTGGCGATCACCTTCTAACCAACGATTGGTATGTGTTTGTTTGGCATTAAAGGAAACTAACAACTATGAACTAGGTTTACAGCATATGAAATACATTTGGCAACAACATGCACTTTGAGAGTGCAGACAGCCCAATTTTCATCAATTAATATATTCTGTAGACATACCCTCATCCGCGCTCTTTTCCTGAAAGCTGATCTGTCCAGTTTTGGAGTTGATGTCAGCAGGCCAGGGAAGCTAGGGTCGATAGGGGGTTTAGTTCGCTCGTCTGCGGGAACAAACTGCCGCCATTGCTTGCCGTGCTACCGAGGTCCTTTGTCCCTCAATTGCTCACACACTCCGGCAGATTCAATGGGGGTCTGGCGGCAGATTTCTTTGACTTTATCGTTGGAAATGCATCTGCTTTGAGTGTCGCAGGATATCCACACATTCTTGCCATCTCTGTCGTAGCATAGCTTTCGTCGGTAAAGTGTGCGGAACAAACGTCCAATTTCTTGCCACTTTCACATCTTTGGGCCACTGGTGCAACTTGAATCCGTCCCTGTTCGTGTTGTTACACCCTCCGACAACACACCGACGAGGCATGATGTCTCCAAGGTACGGAAAACAGTCGAAAAAACGGAAAATAACAGAGCTGATTTGACTCGGTGTTTGAGAAAATGGCGGATTGCTTCCCGATGTGACGCCACGTTGTGACGTCATCGCTCCGGGAGCGAATATTAGAAAGGCGTTTAATTCGCCAAAATTCACCCATTTAGACTTCGGAAATCGGTTAAAAAAAATATATGGTCTTTTTTCTGCAACATCAAGGTATATATTGACGCTTACATAGGTCTGGTGATAATGTTCCCCTTTAATAAAGTTGACTTAATTATACAACTACCATACCTGGCTGTCTTGGATGGTGTTCATTCAGTTGTTTAATTGTGTAGAACAAAAAGCCGATAACAGACACGACACAAAAATATACTCATTTTGAATGGTAACTTTCTGGCTCTAAAAAACTCTCAAAGAAATCAAGAAAATAAACTGTGGTAGTCAGTAACAGTTTCATTTTTAGATCAATCAGAGTAAAAAAATAATAAAATCACTCAACTCTGAGGAAAATATGAAATCATAAAAAAATAAGCAAACAAAAAAACATACAAGAGACCACTAGTACTTTGTTGCACCACCTCTGGCTTTTATAACAGTTTGTAATCTGTTATAAAAAGCTGTCGGATCAGCTTTTCAAGTTGGAGTCTTGTCACCCAACATTTTCTTCAGTTTCCACAACATATTTTCAGTTGGATAGAGATCCACACTATTTGCAGGTAATGACATTGACCTTATGTATCTTTTTTCAAGGAAGGTTTTTACACTTTTTGGTCTATGGCAAAATGCCTTATCATCTTGAAAAATAATTTCATCATCCCAAAACATCCTTTCCATTGATGGAATAAGAAAAGTGTTCAAAAAGTAATTGTAAACTTGTGCATTTATTGAAGATGTAATGACATCCATCTCACCAGTGTCATTACCTGCTACGCAGCTACATATCATCGATGACTGTGGAAATGTGCATGCTTTCTTCAGGCAGGCGTCTTAATAAATATCATTGGAACGGCACCAAACAAAATTTCAACATCTTCACCTTGCGCAATACAGATTCAGGATTCATCACTGAATATGACTTTATTCCAGTCATAGCCCACGATTGCGTGTCCTTAGCCCTTTGGAACATTGTTCTTTTTTGCTTAGGTTTTAATGACAGCTTACATTTAGCTTTTCTGTATTTAAATCCCATTTCCTTCAGGCCGATTCTTATAGTTCGATTATAGACGGTGACTCTAGCTCCTGACCATTTGTTATTAATTTGTTTTTCTGTGCATTTTCTGTGTTCAGGACAAGTTGCTTTAAGTTTTCGGTCTTGATACTTTGATGTTTTCCTTGGTCCACCCCACCAGTAGACACAGCTGACTGCGAACAGTCAACATATGTTGCAACATTGCGTAATGTTGCAATCTCTTGTGTTGAAGCCATGATTCATGTCAATCCACCTGTTGCAACACCTGTGCAATGTGTGAACACTTGTTTTTTAACTGCAGACTAATGAACACATTCCATCTGATGCAGGTGTATAAATAGGAAATGAAAATTTACAGGGCGATTCCATCATTTGGTCTCAGAATTGAGTGATTCCCTATTGTATCCGCTCAGCTTGATCTAAAAATGACACTGTTATTGACTACCTACATTTGTATTCTTGATTGATTTTTGTGTTTCTTGAAGCCAGAAAGTTGCCATTTGAAATGACTGTAGTTCTGTGTCATGATTGTTGTCTGCTTTTTTCCCGAAAGGGACAAGCGGTAGAAAATGGATGGATGGATGGATAAACAATTGAATGAACGTCCTCCAACCCTGTGATTCCATACTTTCTTCTTGAAGTTGTATAAAGACAAGGGTTATGTGCTTAAAGAAGTGTGCACTGATGGCATGGACAGTGACAAAATGATGTTTAATGAACATATCTCAATGAACTTTTTCATTGAGATATTGGAATATTTAGTGTTTGTTGAATAACATGAAACTTTGTGGTGTCTTTCAGGTATATCAGCAATCCCGATATTCTGCGTTTTGACTGGCGCTTCACCTGGTTCAACAAGATCAAGCATCTGTCTATTCAGTATGTTTACTTTAACTCGGTACCTTGCGACGCCTGGGTGGAGATGGCAGGTGTGCAGGTCCTCGATGTCTCCAACAACCGACTCTTGGACGAATACGTCTTTAACCAGCGCTGCAGCTACAGGGGTGCCATGCCAAATCTTCACACCTTCAACCTGAGCACAAATGAGCTGACCAGCTTAAAAGAATTGTCACTGCTCACCAGACAGTTCCAGAATCTGCAAGTGTTGGACGTTAGCAATAATAAGCTAGGATCTGCTGAAAGAAGCCAAGATTGCGTTTGGCAACAAAACATTACCAGAATCATCGCTCACCACAATCAGTTCACAACCGAAGCCCTCTCTTGCCTGCCCACCACAGTGCACTTCTTGGACCTGTCCTCCTGCAACCTGGACCAGCTGGACGTAGCGTACTTTGAGAAAGCCACCAACCTGAAAGTGCTTCTGCTGAGTGACAACAAAATCAAGTTCATCCCATCCAAGTGGGAGAGTTCATCACTGCTGAGCCTGGCTTTGGATGGCAATTCATTTGGTCTCATTAGCAAAGAATCATTCCAGTTAATGCCTGGACTTGTTCACCTAAAGGCTGGGAACAACCCTTACCACTGCACCTGTGAACTACACGCCTTCATTGAAGAAACCAAGGATAAAGATCAGTTCAATTTGACAGACTGGCCTTGGAACTACAGGTGTTACCACCCAGAACAGTTTCTGAACACAGTCATATCCCGATACTTCCCAAGTCAGGTGGCGTGTGATGTCAGACTGGTTATCATCATCAGCGTTGCAACAACAACGGCGGTCATTCTGATTCTGATGCTTATTTGTTACATTTTCGACCTCCCATGGTACACCAAGGCCACCTATCAGATCATCAAGGCCAAATACAGAGCTCACAAGGAGAGAGCTGCAGGAGATCCTGGACATTTCACCTATCACGCCTTCATTTCCTACAGCCACTGTGACGCAGACTGGGTGAGAGAGCAGCTCCTGCCTTGTTTGGAGGACAGCAGGAACCCCTACCGACTGTGCATACACGAGAGAGACTTCATGCCGGGACGGTGGATCATCGACAACATCATTGAAAACATCGAGAACAGTTACAAGGTAACAATAATGTTGTTTTGCAATCAAAGACTAGTCTGGATGTGGCACTGATCGCTCTTATTGACCTATTCAACACATTGAGTTTAAAAATCAACATTAACTCTCTGCCGCACTGTTGTGACGAAACGAGAGCTGAGACAGAAGGCAAAGCTTTTGGTCTACCGAGCTATCTACATTCCTACTCTCACCCATGGTCATGAAGTGTGGGTCATGACTGAAAGAATAAGATCGCGGATACAAGCGGCCGAAATGAGTTTCCTCAGAAGGGTGGCTGGCATCTCCCTTAGAGATAGGGTGAGAAGTTCAGTCACCCGAGAGAGACTCGGAGTAGAGCCGCTGCTCCTTCTCTTGGAAAGGAGCCAGCTTAGGTGGTTCGGGCATCTCGTGCGTACGCCTCACGAGCGTCTCCCAAGGGAGGTCCTCGTTGCACGTCCCACTGGGAGGAGACCCCGGGGCAGACCAAGGACCAGATGGGGGGGATTACATCTCCTCTATGGCCTGCGAACGCTTCGGGATCCCCCAGAAGGAAGTTGCTAATGGGAAGTCTGGGGGTCTCTGCTGGAGCTGTTTTCTCCGCGACCCGATTCCAGATAAACGGTTGAAGATGGATGGATGGATGGATGGATGGATGGAGTTTAAAAATCTAAAAGTACAGTAAAGCTTTCCCAGGGTACGCTTAGGAATCCTCAACTCAGATTTGGCCACACTGATTGGTCTCGTAGGCTACGTTCATACTGCAGGACATATCTCTGACTTTTTCACGTCAGTGTGAACAAATCAATTTAGCTTTTTTAAAATCCGTCTTAAGCCTGTTTTTATGTTGATATAAGTCCGATATGTATCTAATTAGTGTCCTGTCTGAACGATCTGGTCAATTTCATTCGACCCGTGTCATCAAAGAGCGACAAACATTAATATTCTTTGCCAAAATAGACGGTTGCGAAAATAAAGAGTCAACAATGCAATGAGCAGAAAACGGGCAAAAATACAATGTTTTGAACCCACTTCAAAGTCCCCCCACTCTTGGCCTGAACTACCTACCCACACGCTCCTCAAAGCCAATGTCCCACAAACAGGAAAAGCCAAAATCCACTCTCGTCCTTGCACGGTACACCACTACAGTAAAGATGACGGGGAGAAGACGCTGTCGAAGGTGAGCCACGTAAATAAGACCGCCCACAAAACGGCCCATCCAGAATTGACTTTCAGAAAGCGGCTTGAATATGATGTGTAAAACATCATCTATGCAACATTTTGACCAAAGAACCACCATTACATGTTATGTAGACCACAAAAAAATATAATAATATGACTCTTTTAATGCGCCCTATAATCCGCCGTATATATGAAAGAAGATCAAAAATAGACCATTCATTGGCGGTGCGCCTTATATTCCGGTGCGCCCTACGGTCCGGAAAATACGGTAATTGCTTTTGCTACATCCAGTGGACACATTTAGAACAGCAGTTTATTTCATTTGAAATTGCAGCCCAATTTTACACTTAGCAAACTCATCCCGCGGGCCGGATAGAACCTGTTCGCGGGCCGCATATTTGACATCCCTGCTCTCAACGAGCCGTTTGGAATTTGCCCAACTTCTGACGTTTTTTACAATTAGTGACGTCAGCGGATTTCTCCATATATGGTAAGCTTATACTAGATGAGCTTTGCGCGAGTCCACCATTGTACACTGTAAAAAAAAAAAAATCCTATTTTTATGGTTAATTTACTCTAAATTTCTACTGTAATTTTTTTTAAATAGTTTATAAAACTGTAGAATTGAAGACATTATCTGTAAATAAACATTCCGCCTGTTATTCTAAGTAATATGCCAGTAATGACAAATTATGTATATATCTATTTATTTTACAGAAAAATACCAAATTAATTATACATAGCCAGTGTTTCCCACACATTCATTTATTTGTGGCGGCCCGCCACGAAAGAATTACGTCCACCACAAATAGATTTTTCGGCTTTTGACTCGCTCGACTGCTCATAAAAGCAATGGGACTCTTGTCTGTGAATGTTGCTTGTAGTTACAACTCCGGTGCAGTAGGTGGCGGTAGCCTACTATGCATTGTAACTCCGCCAATAGCACTTAATTCACCTGGTGGGCCAGAAGAAGAAGAAGAAGAAGAAGAAGAAGAAGAAGACGACGACGAAGTAAAAGAAGAACGGACCGACCGGATCAAAATACGAGGGTAATATAGGTTATAGGTAGATAGGTTATAGCTGCATCGCTCGCAGCTCGTCATATATTTAACGTTAATCCGCGATTTCACCGAGCGTTTCACTGACGGTGAGCAGCCGGACGCTGCTTCATTAACACCGCCGCTGTTTGACTCGAGGGCCGTGGCAGACGCACGTAGTAACAGTCACGTGTTATCATACCGACGAGCTAACGTGTCCAGGTTATAAACACACGTGGAGACTGTGCTTCAAATACTGCATTAATATTGACGCTAAATTGTCCACTGTCCACTGCAGCATGTGAATGCAATGAAAAGAATAAAATCTGAACCAACCAGCTGTTAAAATGTTGTCCAGGTTAATGTTTTGGCCATTAAAGGCCCTTCATTTCAAGATTTCAACTGTGATCGGGCTTTAAACAGGTGGCTGACCTGTTCAGATGGGTGTAACTGCTACTGGTCAAATAATGTGAAATAGCATTTAATTTTACATGTATGCAATGCCATTTAAATGTAATTATAGATAATAATAATAATAATAATAATTACTGTGTAGTGTTGTAAATAGTCAACGGGAAGGATTTTAGTAAGATATAAGCCATGAGCACTACACAGCCAGAAAAAAACCTAGGCAGGACAAGTAAAAATATTGGGGCAAGTAGATTTGAGAAGTCGGGCAAGTAGAAAAAAACCTTAACGTTGAACCCTGCATGTGTTGAGCTGCTGCCGCTTAAGGTTAGACGGCACTGTACATAGAGCGGTTCTGCTCGTTAGTAATAAATTCTAATGTTGGATGTTCACTCCTTCACACAGATGAGTATAGAAAAATATTTTCAACGCCCGAAAAGGGCTGGACTTGGAGAGGAGGTAGGCCTACAGTCAGGACCACAGGAGGTATTATCAAAATGGTGTAGACACTTAGAAATCTCATAAGGAAAGTGAACAGACGTCCATCAGTGTGAAAATTAATTTGCTTCCAATATTTCCAGGCTTCAACTAGTGCCGCAGCTGTGGCAGCTGGCGCAGCTGAGGCAGTAAGAGAGGGTGAGGAGGAAGGGATAGTAAGTACGCAGGGAGATGTTGTAGGAGAGGAGGAAGACAGGCAGCATGTACCTGTAGAGCCAGCTAGGACAGAGGCAACAGGTGAGACTCAGCAAACACTGAAAAATAAAGCAGGGTCAGATCAGAAATGCACTTTTCTCATGAAAAGGGTCCTATTTTATATTGTTATGTGCCTTATAGAGAGGACCATGACAAAACATAGAGCGACTGGGTTCGATCCAGAATGGCTAAAAATGCCACAATTTAAGTCATGGCTGTATAACACCCAGCACGGTAAGCTCCAGTGTCTCCCTCTTCTCTGGAGGAGGGTCTGGCGAGCGAGACTAGCTCCAGTGCGACCTATTCAGCAGCAGGAGGAGGAGGTTGACTGACTGTGGCAGGACACCTCTGCCTCTGTTTCACTTTATGTTGCTGGTAAATAATATGGTTGTAGTAGTAGGCTAAAGTTAAATTATTTAGTATACACTAATTAAAGGGGCAGAGCTTTAAGAGACATTTTAGCTTTTATATTTTATAAGATATATTTTTTGTAAGAACCACAATTAATAAATATATTTCAGTGAATAACTAATTGTTCAAATCTGTATATAAATATGTACATAGTGTTGTAATTATATTCCAACTCCGCGTTCTTCTTGGTCATCGCCGCTGCCGCCGCCACCCCCCACCCCTCGACCACGCCACCACAAATAGATGCCTGTCTTGTGGGAAACACTGAATGTCTTCAAAATGTCACAACCCCCTCACCCCCCCGACATTTCATATAAACATTAAAAAGGAATCATGCATGTTGCACCAGGTTTTACTCATAACAATGCCCAAGTTACGTCCAATGTCTTCAGAATAGCAAAGCGCCACTGGGAAATATGCAAATTAGGGGACTAGACACACCCAAAAATAAAAATGAGCATTCCATTATATTTCTAATTGTCAAAACACATTAAAGACCTACTGAAATGCGATTTTCTTATTTAAACTGGGATAGCAGGTCCATTCTATGTGTCATACTTGATCATTTCGCGATATTGCCATATTTTTGCTGAAAGGATTTAGTAGAGAACATCGACGATAAAGTTCGCAACTTTTGGTCGCTGATAAAAAAGCCTTGCCTGTACCGGAAGTAGCAGACGAGTAGCGTGACGTCACAGGTTGTGGAGCTCCTCACATCCGCACATTGTTTACAATCATGGCCACCAGCAGCGAGAGCGATTCGGACCGAGAAAGCGACGATTTCCCCATTAATTTGAGCGAGGATGTAAGATTTGTGGATGAGGAAAGTGAGAGTGAAGGACTAGAGGGCAGTGGGAGCGATTCAGATAGGGAAGATGCTGTGAGAGGCGGGTGGGACCTGATATTCAGCTGGGAATGACTAAAACAGTAAATAAACACAAGACATATATATACGCTATTAGCCACAACACAACCAGGCTTATATTTAATATGCCACAAATTAATCCCGCATAACAAACACCTCCCCCCTCCCGTCCATATAACCCGCCAATACAACTCAAACACCTGCACAACACACTCAATCCCACAGCCCAAAGTACCGTTCACCTCCCCAAAGTTCATACAGCACATATATTTCCCCAAAGTCCCCGTATGTGACATGCACATAGCGGCATGCACGTACGGGCAAGCGATCAAATATTTGGAAGCCGCAGCTGCATGCGTACTCACGGTACCGCGTCTGCGCATCCAAATCAAAGTCCTCCTGGTAAGAGTCTCTGTTGTCCCAGTTCTCCACAGGCCAATGGTAAAGCTTGACTGTCATCTTCCGGGAATGTAAACAATGAAACACCGGCCGTGTTTGTGTTGCTGCAGTCGGGCGCAATACACCGCTTCCCACCTACAGCTTTCTTCTTTGCTGTCTCCATTGTTCATTGAACAAATTGCAAAAGATTCACCAACACAGATGTCCAGAATACTGTGGGATTTTGCGATGAAAACAGACGACTTAATAACTGGCCACCATGCTGTCCCAAAATGTCCTCCACGATCCGTGACGTCACGCGCTGACGTCATCATCCCGAGACGTTTTCAGCAGGATATTTTGCGCGAAATTTAAAATTGCACTTTAGTAAGCTAACCCGGCCGTATTAGCATGTGTTGCAATGTTAAGATTTCATCATTGATGTATAAACTATCAGACTGCGTGGTCGGTAGTAGTGGCTTTCAGTAGGCCTTTAAATAGACACCAAGTTTACATTTGTAGCTCATCTGTTTCAAATGTTGGAGACAAAAGCTATTACAAGTGGCGGCCACATTTGATTGGCCGCTGTGGCGACCATACTTGCCAACCTTGAGACCTCCGATTTCGGGGGGTGGGGGCATGGTAGGGCGTGGTTGAGGGCATGGTTAAGAGGGGAGGAGTATATTGACAGCTAGAATTCACCAAGTCAAGTATTTCATACATATACATATATATACATATACATATACATATATATATATATATATATATATATATACACACAGGTAAAAGCCAGTAAATTAGAATATTTTGAAAAACTTGATTTATTTCAGTAATTGCATTCAAAAGGTGTAACTTGTACATTATATTTATTCATTGCACACAGACTGATGCATTCAAATGTTTATTTAATTTAATTTTGATGATTTGAAGTGGCAACAAATGAAAATCCAAAATTCCGTATGTCACAAAATTAGAATATTACTTAAGGCTAATACAAAAAAGGGATTTTTAGAAATGTTGGCCAACTGAAAAGTATGAAAATGAAAAATATGAGCATGTACAATACTCAATACTTGGTTGGAGCTCCTTTTGCCTCAATTACTGCGTTAATGCGGCGTGGCATGGAGTCGATGAGTTTCTGGCACTGCTCAGGTGTTATGAGAGCCCAGGTTGCTCTGATAGTGGCCTTCAACTCTTCTGCGTTTTTGGGTCTGGCATTCTGCATCTTCCTTTTCACAAAAAGCACAGATTTTCTATGGGGCTAAGGTCAGGGGAGTTGGCGGGCCAATTTAGAACAGAAATACCATGGTCCGTAAACCAGGCACGGGTAGATTTTGCGCTGTGTGCAGGCGCCAAGTCCTGTTGGAACTTGAAATCCCCATCTCCATAGAGCAGGTCAGCAGCAGGAAGCATGAAGTGCTCTAAAACTTGCTGGTAGACGGCTGCATTGACCCTGGATCTCAGGAAACAGAGTGGACCGACACCAGCAGATGACATGGCACCCCAAACCATCACTGATGGTGGAAACTTTACACTAGACTTCAGGCAACGTGGATCCTGTGCCTCTCCTGTCTTCCTCCAGACTCTGGGACCTCGATTTCCAAAGGAAATGCAAAATTTGCATGGTTGGGTGATGGTTTGGGGTGCCATGTCATCTGCTGGTGTCGGTCCACTCTGTTTCCTGAGATCCAGGGTCAACGCAGCCGTCTACCAGCAAGTTTTAGAGCACTTCATGCTTCCTGCTGCTGACCTGCTCTATGGAGATGGAGATTTCAAGTTCCAACAGGACTTGGCGCCTGCACACAGCGCAAAATCTACCCGTGCCTGGTTTACGGACCATGGTATTTCTGTTCTAAATTGGCCCGCCAACTCCCCTGACCTTAGCCCCATAGAAAATCTGTGGGGTATTGTGAAAAGGAAGATGCAGAATGCCAGACCCAAAAACGCAGAAGAGTTGAAGGCCACTATCAGAGCAACCTGGGCTCTCATAACACCTGAGCAGTGCCAGAAACTCATCGACTCCATGCCACGCCGCATTAACGCAGTAATTGAGGCAAAAGGAGCTCCAACCAAGTATTGAGTATTGTACATGCTCATATTTTTCATTTTCATACTTTTCAGTTGGCCAACATTTCTAAAAATCCCTTTTTTGTATTAGCCTTAAGTAATATTCAAATTTTGTGACACACGGAATTTTGGATTTTCATTTGTTGCCACTTCAAATCATCAAAATTAAATGAAATAAACATTTGAATGCATCAGTCTGTGTGCAATGAATAAATATAATGTACAAGTTACACCTTTTGAATGCAATTACTGAAATAAATCAAGTTTTTCAAAATATTCTAATTTACTGGCTTTTACCTGTATATATACATATATATATATATATATATATATATATATATATATATGTATATATATATATATATATATATATATATATATATATGTATATATATATATATATATGTATATATATATATATGTATATATATATATATGTATATGTATATATATATATATATATATATACATATATATATATATATCCATCCATCCATCCATTTTATATATATATATATATATATATATATATATATATATATATATATATATATATATATATATATATATATATATATATATATATATATATAACTGCATCCTGAAAATATGCAAATAAAACTGTGTTTAGATAATTGATACTTCAAACTTGCATAAATAAATATTAAGGAATATAACATAACTTGGCTTCTGAGAGCTTCAAAATGTAATGAATAAAATGCTTAAGTTGTTGATAAACAAGCAATTATTTTAATAATTAAATATGGTCATTTTAAATGAATTATTATGATAATTTAAAATTAATTATTTCAAATATGTTTATTTTAATGTATAATTCTAATGGCTGGATGTAAAAAGGAGTCAGAAAAAATACAAATAAAAATATAATTAATTTGGATGTTTTTAGCAAAATATAGTAAAAATGTATTTCGTTGTTTTTTTTTAAATTAATAAATATATTTATTTTTAGGTAAGATAAACATAATAATACAATTTATCTCGTCTGGATGATTTAGTTCTTGTCACCCTGTTGTCCTCCCGTCATGAAAAAAGGCTGTCCTCACTCAGGTCCGCATGGAGCTGGAGGGGGCGTGGCCTCCAGCTCCGGCTGAAAATCGGGAGATTTTCGGGAGAATATTTGTCCCGGGAGGTTTTCGGGAGAGGCGCTGAATTTCGGGAGTGTCCCGGAAAATTCGGGAGGGTTGGCAAGTATGGTGGCGACCCCAAGGGTCACCGGCGCGGGCGCCCTAGCTAAATCATTTAAGTATGCCCTGAGCTACACCTGTGCCAAATTTGGCGCTTTTAGACAAAAGTGAACGAAAATATCCCTAAGTGTCTCCAAAATGTCAAAGAAACGTGAAAAGTGTGCTGATGTCACAAACAAGGAAGGTGAAGCTGGGAAAGCTTTTTTTTTTAGTTTTTTGTGTCTGCTGCCAAGAAGCTGTGTGCAACATTGCCGCCACCTGGTGGTAAAGAGGCCAGCGTCACTGATGTTTTTGTTGTTTTTTTGCTCAGGTGATATTTGTCCTGTCGCGGCACTTCGTCAACAGCGAGTGGTGCAACTACGAGCTGTACTTCGCCCAGCAGCGAGCCATGGGGAAGACCTTCAGCGACGTCATCCTGGTGGTCAAGGAGCCCATCGACCCCGGCTCCCTGCCCAGCAAGTACTGCAAGCTGAAGAAGATGCTGAGCACCAAGACCTACCTGGAGTGGCCTCAGGAGGCCACCCAGCAGGCCTTCTTCTGGGCGCAGCTGAGGAGCGTCCTGGGCAAGCCCACGCCCTCCAAACAGGAGCGGAAGTCGTCCGCGGGGGGCCGTTCTCCGGCTCAGGGGGCCAGGAGGCCGTCTCCTATTGGGGCAGCAGAGAACATGAATGAGGACGTGTTCAAATGAAGCCTGAACTGGAGCCACTTGAAGACACAAAAGATCCGTCACGAACACGATCCCTGGCCTGCACTCCCACGTCGCACTCGCTGTATGCGGCGCGGTGACAGCTGCCACAATGTTTTCTTCCACGTGCAGACTATTGACTTCCACTGAGCCCTCTTCTTCACAATGAGCTATTCGAATCGTTCCTTCTCGAGCACACTTGGTACTTCTTTTTTCTTTTTTACATACGGAGCACAAGTTTCATGTTCATGAAGCGCATGAGGACATGAGCAATGTCTCATTAGTATTATGTAGTGAATCATGCACCCAATTCATGTGTTATTCATTAAATGCTGGACATTTTGTATTTTTATACCTTATTGTTGGTTTTGTTTAATAAAAAGGGACATGGCAAAACCTTATGGCAGTGTTTTACAACCACTGCGTGCCGTGACATACAGTCTGGTGTGCCGTCTAATTTCACCTATTTGGGTTAAAAATATTTTTTGCAAACCAGTTAAAGTACCAATGATTGTCACACACACACACTAGGTGAGGTGAAATGTGTCCTCTGTATTTGACCCATCCCATTGTTCACCCCCTGGGAGATGAGGGTAGCAGTGGGCATTTTTGGTGATTTAACCCCCAATTCCAACCCTTGATGCTGACTGCCAAGCAGGGAGGTAACGGCTCCCATTTTTATAGTCTTTGGTATGACTCGGCCGGGGTTTGAACTCACAACCTACCCATCTCAGGGCGGACACTCCAACCACTAGGCCACTGAGTAGGTTACCGGCTGGACAACAGCAAATTTAAGTCTTTGCTGGACGACAGCAAAGACTTACTGTGGAGCAAAGACGGCGTCCACAAAGTACAATCCGAACATGACGTGACAATCAACAATGTCCCCACAAAGACGGATAAACCAGTTGTTGTTGAGTGTCGGGGCTGTCTAGAGCTCGGCAGAGTAACCGTGTAATACTCTTCCATATCAGTACCGTATTTTTCGGACTATAAGTCGCAGTTTTTTTCATAGTTTGGCCGGGGGTGTGACTTATACTCAGGAGCGACTTATGTGTGAAATTATTAACACATTAGCGTAAAATATCAAATAATATTATTGATCTCATTCACGTAAGAGACTAGACGTATAAGATTTCATGGGATTTAGCGATTAGGAGTGACAGATTGTTTGGTAAACGTATAGCATGTTCTATATGTTATAGTTATTTGAATGACTCTTACCATATTATGTTACGTTAACATACCAGGCACGTTCTCAGTTGGTTATTTATGCCTCATATAACGTACACTTATTCAGCCTGTTGTTCACTATTCTTTATTTATTTTAAATTGCCTTTCAAATGTCTATTCTTGGTGTTGGCTTTTATCAAATCAATTTCCCAAAAAAATGCGACTTATACTCCAGTGCGACTCATATAGGTTTTTTTCCTTCTTTATTATGCATTTTCGGCCGGTGCGACTTATACTCCGAAAAATACGGATGGTGGCAGCTGGTAGCTAATTGCTTTGTAGATGTCGGAAACAGCGGGAGGCATCGTGCAGGTAAAAAGGTGTCCAATGCTTAAACCAAAAATAAACAAAAGACGAGTGACGCTAAGAAAAGGCATTGAAGCTTAGGGTTGGCTAGGCAGAACGAAACTAAGACCGAACTGGCTACAAAGTAAACAAAAACAGAATGCTGGACGACAGCAAAGACTTACAGCGTGTGGAGCAGACGGCGTCCACAAAGTACATCCGTACATGACATGACAATCGACAACAAAATAGGAGCGCAAGACAAGAACTAAACCACTACACACGGGAAAACACCAAAAAACTCAAAATAATTGTCTACTGATTTAATTGTTTAATGTTTTCTGCTGGTGGTGTGCCTCCGGATTTTTTCAAAAAAGGTTGAAAAACACTGCCTTATGGTATGTTTACAATGTAAAAAAAAAACACAACAAAAAAATGATAGCAAATATTTCAGAATACATTATTCTCCCCAGTAGTGTAATATTTCTGTAAATGTATTTTATTCTAATGATATCGCTCTCAAAGGATCGGCTCCTAAAGATCCATAAATCCTCCCTCTAGTACTGGGGTGTCAAACTCATTTTAGATCGGGGGGCCACATGGAGGAAAATCTACTCCAAAGTGGGCCGGACTGGTAAATTTACGGCACGATAACTTAAAAATAAAGAAAACTTCCGAATGAGTTATTTGTTTAAAAATAGAACAAGCTCATCCTGAACGTGTACAGATCATAATTTTGTTTGTTTTTTACACTTACATGTTGCGGTTAATAGTCTTCTATCTTTATTTGTCGTTATTTATATTTTCTGAATAAATTATGTGACAATGTTCATCAGTCAACTCATTGGTGTTCATTTTTTTCAATCTATCAAGATAAAAAAGAAAATCCTATCAAAATCAAATTACAGCTGTTTCTTTCATTCAAAAATTTCAGGTTCATTTTTATACTTCGCAAATGCGGGCCGGATAAAACCGGTCCGCGGGCCTGATCCGCCCCTCGGGCCGTATGTTTGACACCCCTGCTCTAGTAGCAGATAATCTGGTCCATTTTAGACGTCTGGTAAAAGCCAATAATAGCAAATATTTCAGTATACAGTATTCCCCCATTAGTGTAATATTTCTAAAGATCTATAAATCCTCTCTCTAATAGGATATAATCTGGTCCATTTTTAAACGTCTGGTACGTCATTTTCTACCTGGCAACACAAACACTCCACTGATTGGTTATCCATTTTTCGCTGCGCTTCCGCAGATTCGTCACTTTTTTTTGCTTCGTGTTTAATCATTTATAATTATACACTCTGACACATCCTCGTTGTCTTAAAAATTTATTTAAAAAACATATAAACGTCTCCCAACATGAAACCACGTTTACTTGTGGCCAATAATTGTTCGGTGCACTTTAAAAAATATATATTGTTAGCCTTTAGCATGGAGAGCTAGCCTAGTTTACCCACAATGCGACTAATTAATCATACTGTTTAATAATCATAATTCCATAAAGATGGGTCGATACTGACTGTGCACTTACTTTGTTCCAAGCAGACATGGATCAGATTCCGTTTAAATAACTTATAACTTATATAACTTATAACTTATAACAGACCAGCAGCGTTATTAGGTAAAGTAATTAAAGGAGTAGTTATGTGCGTAGTAATATTGACGTACCGATACCACCGATAACAGAACATTATGTCGCTTCTAAAATCACATTTTGATACTTTTAATACTTGAGTTATTTAAGATGACGTGTGTCATTAACAGAACCGCAGTGTAAAACAATTAAATCATTGATATCTTGTCTGAATGAAACGCGATTGGTGAGAACTACTTCTTCTTCCGCCGAGTTGTGCTCAATCATTCCGTTTGTTTATTTGTTTATTTAAGACAATTACTGGCAGTTACACGGCGTGCATCCTAACACTTGATATCCACAGTTTTTTTATTTTTATTATTATGGTTATTTTATCTACCAGACTATTTGAACTAAGTAGCGAATAGTCAGACCTGTATCGCCGATATCGGTCCTGTTTTTAACTCGGTATCGGATCTGGAAAAATATCAGTGGTATCGCACTTCACTACAAAGGTGGGCTCATTAATGAGCCGACAGGTGAAAAGCGCTCACCTGACGAGCTGACAGCAGCAGACTCCTCTCGGATTCCTGGTCAGGTAAGTTTGTGCTCGCTTGTCTTTTACTTGAACATTACGTGTAAAACGATATTTTGTGTGTGGAGGATTCTTTTTTTAAAAGCATTCAAATCAAATTTAAGATCGATTATATCAGAATAATTTACTAATTGGAGCAGTGGTTTCCACCGAGTACCAGCTGAGGAAACACTCGGCTCCCCAAGTAGCACCATAATGACCAACGGCAGAATACAGTAGCGTAGTAGGCCTAAGTATTCAATAAAAACGAGGTATATTTAATATTCTTGGCTAGTGCGAGGAAAATAAAACACTGTACTTTAATCAAGGGCTACCACTAGATCCCTGGTGTCCAAACCGTTCAGCCTGTACATATTACGTGAATATAGTGGCGATATAATTATTATAATTGGATATTAATAGTAAGTGAGAGTTCAACTCCTACCTTTTTACTTCTGTGACGACCTCCTTTTTTTAAATTGTGTAATCGGAAATATCAAGCAGGTAAAATGAGGCAAACCTGGATAAATTTGACTCCTTGACATTTTCCCATCATGCATTGCAATGGTTTTAAATGGGTGTCATTTTGAATGATGTGTTGTGGTCGGACATTTTTTTGATAATACGCACAAAGTTCTGTGAGCAGGTTGTGTTGCTTCGCAATGTTATTTTTCATTTTGCCATGACTAGGGTAGGTTGTTTGGAGTGGGGCATATAAGTAAATGCTGAGTGCAATTCATGGCCCTTGATCTGATTTTTTTTTTTGCTCACCTTGTCCACAACATTTACGTGCGTCTTGAAGGCCGCCGTGAATCTTCGCCTCGTTCTTCGGCTTGTCGAGCAGCGGTGATCTAAAATGAGTCAGCTGGAGAAGGCCATGGAGAGCCTCATCGCCGTCTTCCACTCGTACTCGTCCAAAGAGGGCGACAAGTACAAGCTGAGCAAAGGCGAGCTGAAGACGCTGCTGCGGCACGAGCTCACCGACTTCCTGGCCGTGAGTATCCTCGAGGACTCGAACAATTTATCTATTTATTTATTATTATTTTTATCAAAGCACAAGGAATATCCTTTATCGCTCACTGTAGAAGCAAATCTGTGGATTTTACTGTTAAAAAAAAAAAAGTGGCTGCTCACTCAGTTGCTATAATTTTACTGTAAAATATTACGGTGGATTTTACGCCGTGTTACTATGTTTCAAATAAGTTATTTTTATGATAAAATTCTGAAAAATGAGCTGCCGGGTTTTTTGACTGTAAAAATGACTGTCATTGCTTTACAGTGCATTACTGTACATTGAAAAATGGTACATTTTAATTATTTTTTTTTGTAAAATTCTGACTGAGTACTGAATTGTAAAAAGTACGCACTTTTATTTTATCCCTTGGAGAATTTTTTTATTTTTTTTTATGGTGGTTTTTACACAAAATTACTAAATTTATTTCAATGGTAACATTCTAAAAACAGAGCTGCCAGTTTTTTACCGTTAAAATATACGATTGTTTGTACAATGCTTTACTGTGAATAAAAAAAAAAACAGTAAATCTGAACTTTTTTTTACATTAAAATTCTGGGGAATGAGTTACTAAGTACTTGAGTGTAAAATGTCAAAAAAAATGTCCCTCAGAGGACAAAGATTTTTATTTTATTTGTTTAATTTATGGTGATTTTTGTACCGAATTACTAAAAATGTAAAAATTGTGCCACTGTTTTACGGTAAAATTCTGAAAACTGATGTGCCTGTTTTTTTACCGTAAAATATACGGTTGTTGCTCTGCATTACTGTAAATAAAATTAAAAAAAAGTACATCTTTATTACAGTAAAATTCTGGCAACTGAGTTACTAAACACTTCAGTGTAAAATAGAAGCACTTCTTTTATCCCTTGGAGAAAATACTTTTTTTTTTTTTTTTTTTCTTTTTTTTTTAATGGTGTTTTACACAAAATTACTATAAGTTTATTTCAATGGTAACATTCTAAAAACAGAGCTGCCCGTTTTTTACCGTTAAAAATATACAATTGTTTGAACAATGCTTTACTGTGAATTGAATTAAATTAAAAAAATCTTACTTTATTTGTATATAAAAATTCTGGCAAATTAGTTACTAAGTACTTGAGTGTAAAGTGTCTAAAAAAAAATGTTGTCCCTCGGAGGACAAAGACTATTTATTTATTTATTTTAATTTATGGTGGTTTTTGTACCGAATTACTAAATTAAACAATGGTGCCAACTGTTGTCCCTCAGAAGACAAAGACTGACTATTTTTTTTATTATTATTGTTTTGAATTTATGGTGATTTTTGTACCGAATTACTAAAAATGTAAAAATGGTGCCACGGTTGTTTTACGGTAAAATTCTGAAAACTGATGTGCCTGTTTTTTTTTTTTTTACCTTAAAATATACGGTTGTTGCTATGCATTACTGTAAATTAAAAAAAAATAATAATAAAAAGTACATCTTTATTAATTACAGTACAATTCTGGCAACTGAGTTACTAAGCACTTCAATGTAAAATTTAAGCACTTTTTTTATCCCTTGGAAAAAATACTTTTTTTAAAAAAATTTTATGGTGGCTTTTACACAAATTTATTAAGTTTATTTCAATGGTAAAATTCTTAAAACAGAGCTGCCAGTTTTTTACCGTTAAAATATACGATTGTTTGTAAATGCTTTACTGTGAATTAAAAAAAAAAAACAATCTTAATTTTTTTATATTAAAATTCTGGCAAATGAGTTACTAAGTACTTGAGTCAAAAAAAAAAAAATGTTGTCCCTCGCAAGGCAAAGACTGACTCATTTTTTAATTTTTTTTTTTTGTATTTATGGTGGTTGTTGTACCGAATTACTAAAAATGTAAAAATAGTGCCACTGTTTTACGGTAAAAAACTGATGTGCCGGTTTTTTACCGTAAAATATACGGTTGTCTCTATGCATTATTGTAAATAAAATAAAAAAAATAAAAATAAAAAGTACGTCTCTATTAATTACAGTAAAATTCTGGCAACTGAGTTACTAAGCTCAGCGTTTGTGGGTCTGATGGACCCGTTGCATTTTGTGGCTTTTAATGCCTCACAATCAAACACTTTTATGTTAAAATATCGAACAGATGTTTATTGGGATAAGGTAAACATCTGTTCAGTATTTTAACATAAAAGTGTTTGATTGTGAGGCATTAAGAGCCACAAAATGCAACATCAGACCCACAAACGCTGGCTGAATAACAACAATATGAACGTTACACAAAGGTTAAAGGATTGAGAAGCTGCTTCAGTTGGGGCACTGTACTTGTTTTGTTTTTACTGAAACATTTTACTTTATACCTATTTTTTGTTAATATTGTAAGTAATTTGTTATGTTTTTAATGATAGTGTGCGACTGCTGTTATGAACCCGGTTTTTGCACCTTCTTGGCCAGGCCACTCTTGTAAAAGACTTTTGATCTCCAATGAGTTATTTTCACATGCAAAATGTCACTCCCCTATTCTCTGGCCTCCAGGGCCGCAACGACGCGGCCACCATCGACAAGATCATGGCGGACCTGGACGAAAACGGGGACCGCCAACTGGACTTCCAGGAGTTTGTGGTCCTGGTGGCGGCGCTGACGGTCGCCTGCAACGACTTCTTTGTCGGCAGCTGCAAGAAGTAAATATGTCAATGCTCACAACCTCCACCCTATAATAAATATATTCAAACCGGTATTTTAAAGCCTATTTTATTTTAACACCGCACCATCAGTCTTTAAAGGGAAAGCTGAAGGCACCTGAAGTACACCAACTGGCCAGCAGATGGTGACAAAGACGCAGTTATCTCAGCAGTGTGCTTCTCGTTGTGAAGCTGTTCCTCAAAATATGACCACACGAGAGAGAAGTTCCTCTTC
This sequence comes from Nerophis lumbriciformis, assembly GCF_033978685.3. Classification (NCBI taxonomy): domain Eukaryota; kingdom Metazoa; phylum Chordata; class Actinopteri; order Syngnathiformes; family Syngnathidae; genus Nerophis; species Nerophis lumbriciformis. The sequence goes on along the minus strand of NC_084551.2, from coordinate 53,704,679 downwards.
CGGTTTCCCAACACCCTTTGGCACGAGCGAGCGTGTCTCAAAGTGGTGATCGGTGTGCTGCTTCGCGTCACGTGCTCGCCAACACCACGCTGGGGGTGCGCCGTCTTGCTCCTTGACCCCCCAAAAACCGGAAGTAGGCTTCCATATCCTGGAAAAAGTGACAAAAATACTGTCTTAAGTGGTAAAGCACCCAAATTAACTAAAGGAAATTAAATAGTTGTGAAGAGAATTATATTTATATAGCGCTTTTTCTCTAGTGACTCAAAGCACTTTTACATAGTGAAACCCAATATCTAAGTTACGTTTAAACCAGCGTGGGTGGCACTGGGTAAAGTGTCTTGCCCAAGGGCACTACGGCAGTGACTAGGATGGCGGAAGTGGGGATCGAACCTGGAACCCTCAAGTTGCTGGCACGGCCACTCTACCCACTGAGCTATATACCTGTTGGGTTGCGTCCATAAGAAATAAAATGTATAAATACACATCAAATGTTTTTTTGTTTTTTTTGTCGTCATATTAGTGCCTTGCTCATTGATATGGTCAATTAGAAGTGTGGCCCACAGCACATTCTAGAAATACGGTTTAAAAAAAAAAAGTGTGTGTGTGTATATATATATACACACACACACACACACACACATATACATATATATGTGTGTGTGTATATGTATATGTGTGTGTATATATATATGTATATGTGTGTGTATATATATATATATATATGTGTGTGTGTGTATATACTATATATATATGTATGTGTATATATATGTGTTTATGTGTGTATATATATATTATATATATATATATGTGTGTGTGTGTATATATATATATATGTGTGTGTATTAGAGATGCGCGGATAGGCAATTATTTCATCCGCAACCGCATCAGAAAGTCGTCAACCATCCGCCATCCACCCGCCCTAACATTTAATCAGAACTGCATCCGCCCGCACCCGCCCGTTGTTATATATCTAATATAGACGATGCAAGGCATTAGTGAGGTTATAAAGCTTTTGCCTGTTAAAGAAAGGAGACTGATCCAATGCAGCACAGACATTCGCGTGCCACGCTGTCACGGCCCAGACGCACACCAGTGCGCAATCATATGGGAGCCGCGCTGAGCGCACCTCCAAGCGCTGCCGGCGACGGCCGGGTATGGTGCCGACGCTCCAGCGCCATCCATTTTCAGGGCTAGTTGATTCGGCAGGTGGGTTGTTACACACTCCTTAGCGGGTTCCGACGTCCATGGCCACCGTCCTGCTGCTGTCTATATCAACCAGGGCGAGCCCCACCCCTTTCGTGAGCGCACTGCGCGCGGAGTGACCCCTGTTACGAGCCCCTGCGGGGGTGGCGGGCAGGTAATTAAGCTGCTTACCTGCTGCGCGTGACGCCGGCCGCGGACGAGGCGGGGTGTCGGTGCGGTGGTGACCCTGGACGTGCGTCGGGCCCTTCTCGAGGATCGCCTCAGCTACGGCTCCCGGAGGGGCCCTCTCGGGGGAAGGGGCCTCGGTCCCGGACCCCGGCGAGGCGTCCCTTCTCCGCTCCGTAAAAGTGTCCATCTCTTCTTTTTTTTTTTCTTCTGTTGTGGCATATGCAGCAGGTGCCTGCTCGTTTTTCGTATGTGGGTAACATTTAACTATGTATATATATTTCCGAATTGGTTTAACTGCCACCCGCCTGAATCTATTTAAAATCTTTTTTCTTTTTTTTTCAACCGCCCGACCCGACCTGCGGATAAAATCTAATTTTTTTAAATTTCATCCGCCCGATCCGCGGATAATCCGCGGACTCCGCGGTTGTGCCCGCAAACCGCGCATCTCTAGTGTGTGTGTGTGTGTGTGTGTGTGTATATATATATATATATATATATATATATATATATGTATGTGTGTGTGTGTGTGTATATATATATAAATAAATAAATAATAATAATGATAAATGGGTTGTACTTGTATAGCGCTTTTCTACCTTCAAGGTACTCAAAGCGCTTTGACACTACTTCCACATTTACCCATTCACACACTGATGGAGGGAGCTGCCATGCAAGGCGCTAACCAGCACCCATCAGGAGCAAGGGTGAAGTGTCTTGCTCAGGACATGACGAGGTTGGTACTAGGTGGGGATTGAACCAGGGACCCTCGGGTCGCGCACGGCCATTCTTCCACTGCGCCACACCGTCCCATATATATATATATATATATATATATATATATATATATATATATATATATATATATATATATATATATATATATATATATATATATATATAATTGTGTGTGTGTATATATATGTGTGTGTGTGTGAAATAAAGTTGCAATGTTGACTAATAGTGTTTTTCAACCACTGTGCCAGAGATACAGTCAGGTGTGTCATGGGAGATTATGTAATTTCACCTTTTTGGTTTAAAAATATTTTTTGCAAACCAGTAATTATAGTCTGCAAATTATTATAATTTTCCTAATTAGTAACCGTGTAATACTCTTCCATATCAGTAGGTGGCAGCAGGTAACTAATTGCTTTGTAAATGTCGGAAAAAGCGGGAGGCAGCGTGCAGGTAAAAAGGTGTCTAATGTTTAAACCAAAAATAAACAAAAGGTGAGTGAGAAAGAAAAGGCATTGAAGCTTAGGGAAGGCTATGCAGAACCAAACTAAAACTGAACTGGCTACAAAATAAACAAAATCAGAATGCTGGACGACAGCAAAGACTTACTGTGGAGCAAAGACAGGCGTCCACAATGTACATCCGAACATGACATGACAACAATGTCACCGCAAAGAAGGATAAAAACAACTGATATATTCTTGATTGCTAGCAAGTAAAAGGTGTCTAATGCTTAAACCAAAAATAAACAAAAGGTGAGTTCCCCTAAGAAAAGGCATTGAAGCTTAGGGAAGGCTAGGCAGAACGAAACAAAAACTGAACTGGCTACAAAGTAAACAAAAACAAAATGCTGGACGACAGCAAAGACTTACCGTGGAGCAAAGGTGGCGTCCACAGTGTACATCCGAACATGACAATTAACAATGTCCCCACAAAGACGGAAAAAAACAAATATTTTTGATTGCAAAACAAAGTAGATGCGGGAAATATCGCTCAAAGGAAGACATGAAACTGCTACAGGAAAATACCTAAAAAAAGAGAAAAAGCCACCAAAATAAGAGTGCAAGACAAGGACTAAAACACTACACACAGGAAAACAGCAAAAAACTACAAATAAGTCAGGGCGTGATGTGACAGGTGGTGACAGTACACCTACTTTGAGACAAGAGCTATAGTGATGCATGCTTGGTTATGCTTTAAAGTCATACCCAACAATTGCAACAACGACTTTTTACTATCAAATTAGTTTAGTTTGTTAATGATTTCTGCTGGTGGTGTGCCTCCGCATTTTTTCAACGCAAAAAATGCGCCTTGGCTCAAAAAAGGTTAAATACTGGACTAATAACACAAAGCTTTTTTTTTTTTAAACTCATTGCTCATAAAACAATCAAAATCTACATCTGTGGACACAATCAGATCAAAAGCCTAACTGTTAAAAATGCGTCATGTAAACCGGGGGTGTCCAAAATGCGGGTCGGGGGGCCATTTGTGGCCCGCGGCTCAATTTTTATTGACACATTTTATAGACAAACTAAGCAGCTCCGAAAAAAGAACAAAAAAACAAATTCAACGGGACCAAATCCCCCCCCCCAAAATGGGAGCTGAAAACCAAAATAGCCGACATAAGTTTATGAGTGTACTAAAGTCCTCAAAAGCGTATAATAGCAATATTAGTAAAAACAAGCTTACATTTAGAGCACAGTTAACATACATACAAATAAAATCATTATTAGAATAATCATGAATGATTTTATTGCTTTGTAACACAAAGCTAAGATGTAGATGTGTTTTTTAGATGTGAGCATATGTTCACCTATGTTGTTTTGGTTTGAGTGTTTTTCATATACAAAATGTATAAAAGTGGCCCTCGCTGGAAAATGTTTGGACACCTCTGACACGAACGCACCATTTGGAATATTCAGACCCCATCACACACGTTCGGATCAAAAAAAAATCCCGAATGCAACGTAAATGTGATTTTTTTTGTTTATTTAATTTTTTAGATCTTTAATAAATTTGCTAAATTAAAAACAAACAAAAAAAACATTTTCTCAATGTTTTTATTTTTAATAAATTTGCTAAATTAAAAAAAAAAAGTTTTCACATTGTCATTATAGGGCATTGTGTGTAGAATTTTTAGGACACAAATGAGTTTAGAACATTTTGGAATGAGGTTGTAACATAAAATGTGTCAAAATTAAAGTGCTGTCAATACTTTTCGAATGTACCGTTGATGTGATTTTTTTTATAAAAAATTTTTTAGATCTTTAATACATTTCCTAAATTAAGAACAGACAAAAAAAATCCATTCTCACAGTGTCAATTTTTTTTTGTTTATTTTTAATACATTTGCTTAATAAAAAAATAAAATCACATTGTGATTATGGGGTATTGTGTGTAGAATTTTGAGGACAAAAATGAATGTATTCCATGTTGGAATAGGGCTGTAACATAACATGTGGAAGACGTGAAGTACTATGAATTATTTCTGAATGCACTGTAGATGTGATTATATATGTCTATTATATTTATCTTTAATACATTTGCTAATAAAATAAAAATAAAAATCAGTTTGTTTCTGAATGCAATGTAGATGTGATTTTTTTTAAATTTTTTAAATCTTTAATAAATTTGCTAAATTAAAAACAAACACAAAATACATTCTCACAGTGTCATTATTTTTTTTTAGTTTATTTTTTTTTTAATACATTTGCTTAATAAAAAAAAATTAAATCACATCGTGATTATAGGGTATTGTGTGTAGAATTTTGGGGACACAAATGAATGTATTCCATGTTGGAATAGGGCTGTAACATAACATGTGGAAGACGTGAAGTACTATGAATTATTTCTGAATGCACTGTAGATGTGATTTTATATTTTTATTATATTTATCTTTAATACATTTGCGAATAAAATAAAAATTAAAATCAGTTTCTGAATGCAATGTAGATGTGATTTTTTTTTTACATTTTTTTAAATCTTTAATAAATTTGCTAAATTAAAAACAAACCAAAAAAATACATTCTCGCAGTGTCATTAATTTTTTTTAGTTTATTTTTAATACATTTGCTCAATAAAAAAATAAAAAAATAATTTTGAGGACAACAATGAATGGAATAGGGCTGTAACATAACATGTGGAAGAAGTAAAGTACTATGAATAATTTCTGGATGCACTTAAGATGTGATTTTTTTTTTTTCTTCTTTTAAATTATTTTTTTAATCTTTAATAAATTTGCTAAAAAAGAAAATCAGCTTGTCATCATGGGTTATTGTTTGGTAACGTTTGGGAACTGAGGAGACACATTTTTGAAGCTTTTCAGGTAGAACTATTTCCCATTCTTGCTTGATGTACAGCTTAAGTTGGCTTGGCATTGTCTTGCTGAAATAAGCAGGGGCGTCCATGGTAACGTTGCTTGGATGGCAACATATGTTGCTCCAAAACCTGTATGTACCTTTCAGCATTAATGGTGCCTTCACAGATGTGTAAGTTACCCATGTCTTGGGCACTAATACACCCCCATACCATCACACATGCTGGCTTTTACACTTTGCGCCTAGAACAATCCGGATGGTTCTTTTCCTCTTTGTTCCGACATCCACAGTTTCCAAAAACAATTTGAAATGTGGACTCGTCAGACCACAGAAAGCTTTTACACTTTGTATCAGTCCAGCTCGGGCCAAGCGAAGCTGGCGGCGTTTCTGGGTGTTGTTGATAAATGGCTTTGGCTTTGCATAGTAGAGTTTTAACTTGCACTTACAGATGTAGCGACCAACTGTAGTTACTGACAGTTTTTTTCTGAAGTGTTCCTGAGCCCATGTGGTGATATCCTTTACACACTGATGTCGCTTTTTGATGCAGTACCGCCTGAGGTATCGAACGTCCGTAATATCATCGCTTATGTGCAGTGATTTCTCCAGATTCTCTGCACCTTTTGATGTTATTATGGACCGTAGATGGTGAAATCCCTAAATTCCTTGCAATAGCTGGTTGAGAAATGTTGTTCTTAAACAATTTGCTCCCGCATTTGTTGACAAAGTGGTGACCCTCGCCCCGTCCTCGTTTATGAACGACTGAGCATTTCACGGAAGCTGCTTTTACACCCAATCATGGCACCCACCTGTTCCCAATTAGCCTGTTCACCTGTGGGATGTTCCAAATAAGTGTTTGATGAGCATTCCTCAACTTTCTCAGTCTTTTTTGCCACTCGTGCCAGCTTTTTTGAAACATGTTGCAGGCATCGAATTCCAAATGAGCTAATATTTGCAAAAAATAACAAATTTTTCTAGTGTGAACATGAAATATCTTGTCTTTGCAGTCTATTCAATTGAATATAAGTAGAAAATGATTTGTAAATCATTGTATTCTCTTTTTATTTACCATTTACACAACGACAAAACATTTTTTTAAATTTTTTTTGAGAATTGTTCCAAATAAGAATCGTGATTCATTCTTTTTTTTTGACACCCCTATTATTCAACTTGCCATTCCTAAATCAAGCATCCTTTAAACAAGATTTTCTATGTGAGGGAAAAATAAGAAAATATTTTATTTGAATAGTTAATTTCTCAATTAAAATATTTTCAAATTAAAATAGACAAATATTACTCATGCTAAAATTTAGATTACGACGTCAAGTCAATAAAGATGAGTAAATAGTGCTTAAAACCTGGGAAACCATTTGAAATCTGGGCAAGGGGAAAACCGGCTCAGTGGCCTAGTGGTTAGAGTGTCCGCCCTGAGATGGGTAGGTCGTGAGTTCAAACCCCGGCCGAGTCATACCAAAGACTATAAAAATGGGAGCCATTACCTCCCTGCTTGACACTCAACATCAATTGTTGGAATTGGGGGTTAAATCACGAAAAACGATTCCCGGGCGCGGCCACCTCTGCTGTTCACTGCTCCCCTCACCTCCCAGGGGGTGATCAAGGGGTCGAATGCAGAGAATAATTTCACCACACCTAGTGTGTGTGTGTGACAATCATTGCTACTTTAACTTTACTTTAAATAATGTGCAGTGTACTGCCACAAGTGGTGAGAAAGTGTATTACAACGCACCGCAGCTAAGAAGCAGACCTTTTTTTAGCCAACTAAAACTGATGTTTTTCTCCCACGTCTTGGTGTATTCGCAGAAGGGTTCCGGCGAGGAGTGCAGCTGGCGTTATCGGACGATAGCGTGAGTTGAGTGCAGGCGCTGAAAGAGAGTTATCAGGTGTTTGCACAGTCCCCCCCCCCCCCCCCCCTAAAAGATGGACCTGGACAAGCGGCGATAGCGCCCGGGTCAATGTTTACCTCGCACCTCCCTTATCCCAGCGCCGGTTTGCTCTGCGCCCAAACACAACTTTTTTGTGTTGAGCAAGCCGGCGCGCGGCGGGAGGCGAAAGGCCGCGCCAACTCCAAACACAGGTGGGGTTGCGTCAAAGTCCGAAGGCGGGGCCTAGCGCAGGAATGTGCGATGCGGGACCGCCATTAACCTCCACCTGGGAGGTTAACGCTAATCCCGGACTTAAACTAACATCCAATGTGTGCTTCTTATCTGCGGAGTCAAACCTGCTTCCTGTTGCCTCACGCTCGCCTTCGCCGGGAGAGACTGGAACTGATCGCCTCCTCGCCATGATGCACTGCGGGTCGACAGGAAGACGGGAAAATGACTTTAAAAAGTAATTGATTACAGTTACTCGTTGCTTTCCCCAAAAAGTAATTGAAAAAGTAGCAAAATTGCGGAATCTGGATTTACGTACTTAATTTGGTTCTTTAACATGGTTATTATTAGGGTAGTGTGTGCAGAAATTGAAGGACAAAAATTCATGTATTCCATTTTGGAATAAAAGCTGTAAATTAAAACTTTCCGGATGCACTGTTGATGTGATTTTTTAATTTTTAATAATTTTCCTAAATTAAAAAAATATATAAAAACAATATATATATAAAATTGTTATTATTAGGGTATTGTGTGTAGAAATTAAAGGACAAAAATGAATATATTCCATTTTGGAATACATCTGTAAATTAAAACTTTCCGGATGCATTGTTGATGTGATTTTTTTTCGTTTTATATTTTTAATAATTTTCCTAAATTAAAAAATATATATTTATAATTGTTATTATTATGGTATTGTGTGTAGAAATTGAACGACACAAAAACGAATGTATTCCATTTTGGAATAAAAGCTGTAAATTAAAACTTTCCAGATGCACTGTTGATGTGATTTTTTTAGTTTTTAGTTTTAATAATTTTTCTAAATTAAAAAAAAAAAAATTCAAATTGTTGTTATTATTAGGGTAGTGTGTGTAGAAATTGAAGGACGAAAACGAATGTACTCCATTTTGGAATAAAAGCTGTAAATTAAAACTTTCCGGATGCACTGTTGATGTGATTTCTTAATTTTTAATAATTTTCCTAAATTAAAAAAATATATAAAAACAATATATATATAAAATTGTTATTATTAGGGTATTGTGTGTAGAAATTAAAGGACAAAAATGAATATATTCCATTTTGGAATACATCTGTAAATTAAAACTTTCCGGATGCATTGTTGATGTGATTTTTTTTCGTTTTATATTTTTAATAATTTTCCTAAATTAAAAAATATATATTTATAATTGTTATTATTAGGGTATTGTGTGTAGAAATTGAACGACACAAAAACGAATGTATTCCATTTTGGAATAAAAGCTGTAAATTAAAACTTTCCAGATGCACTGTTGATGTGATTTTTTTAGTTTTTAGTTTTAATAATTTTTCTAAATTAAAAAAAAATAAATTCAAATTGTTGTTATTATTAGGGTAGTGTGTGTAGAAATTGAAGGACGAAAACGAATGTATTCCATTTTGGAATAAAAGCTGTAAATTAAAACTTTCCGGATGCACTGTTGATGTGATTTTTTTAGTTTTTTATTTTAATACTTTTCCTAAATTAAAAAATTAAAAAAAAAAAAAAAATTGTTATTATTAAGGTATTGTGTGTAAAAATTGATGAACAAAAATAAATGTATTCTATTTTGGAATAAAAGCTGTAAATTAAAACTTTCCGGATGCACTGTTAATATGATTTATTTTTTTTTTTTTAAATAATTTTCCTAAATTAAAAAAAAAAATAAAATAAATATATATATATATATATATATATATATATATATATATATATATTTACATACAATTGTTATTAGGGTATTGTGTGTAGAAATTGAATGACAAAACTGAATGTATTCCATGTTGGAATAAATATGTAAATTAAAACTTTGCAGATGCACTGGTGATGTGATTTTTTGTAGTTTTTTATTTTCAATAATTTTCCTAAATTAAAAAAAAAAAAAAAAATTCTAATTGTTATTATTAGGGTATTGTGTGTAGAAGCTGAACGACAAAAATGTATGTATTCCATTTTGGAATTAATCTGGAAATAAAAACTTTCCGGATGCACTGTTTTTTTTTTTTGTTTTTTTTTTGTTTTTTTTATAATTTTCCTAAATTAAAAAAAAAAAAAATATATATATATATATATATATATATATATATATATATATATATATATATATATATATATATATATATATATATATAAAATTG